>NC_092177.1:20778917-20921417 GCF_045791955.1 Oncorhynchus clarkii lewisi
CATTTCAATGTAGTGAATCAGCTCCCCTTAGCCATACTTTCTGTATTGATTTTTCCTAAACATTGTAAAGCAGTGTGTGTTTATATGCATGCTAGGGTTTAGCACCATTCAATTGTGCACATATTCATTGTCATAAAATGGGACATACAAGAGTTTGTGGTCAAGCAGGCTGTTGCAGCTTTCAGCACCAGAGGGGTGGACAGCTCCTCACTGCAGAAGGGTGAATTCTCAGATGTTTTTTGTTAGCACACTGGACGTTATTATTAAGGTGTTATTATGTCACAAACCAACCAACAGATCGATTACAGAACAAGCTGTCTGTACATTACTAGCTCATCCACCACTTTACCCACGCTTCTCCCACTATTCACGACCTCTCGCTAGCTGCCCTCTGCTATAGATTTATCAACCAGGTATTGATACGATGATGATTCAATTATGAGGTGAATATTAATAAACAAAACTGCGAAACATATTTATGGCAGTCCTTTGTCACCGCTCCATGACAATGTTGGCTCTGCCTGCGAACTTTAAGTCTTATTTAATTGAGACAAAATAACGAGTTATCTGGGATGGTTTTGTATTCAGCCCAGCTGAAATTCATCAGCCCAGCTGCTTTTATCCTTGGCTGTATACCCGTCAACCAGGCAGCTGCTTTTATCCTTGGCTGTATACCCGTCAACCAGGCAGCTGCTTTTATCCTTGGCTGTATACCCGTCAACCAGGCAGCTGCTTTTATCCTTGGCTGTATACCCGTCAACCAGGCAGCTGCTTTTATCCTTGGCTGTATACCCGTCAACCAGGCAGCTGCTTTTATCCTTGGCTGTATACCCGTCAACCAGGCAGCTGCTTTTATCCTTGGCTGTATACCCATCAACTAGGCAGCTGCTTTTATCCTTGGCTGTATACAGGCTATATCCAGGCTACATGCAAGGTCTAAAGACTGACATGATGTTGAATACATTATCCAAACTGAGGTCAGGGCTTTGTAACACAGGACTTTGTAACACAGGACTTTGTAACACAGGGCTTTGTAACACAGGCTTTGTAACACAGGACTTTGTAACACAGGGCTTTGTAACACAGGACTTTGTAACACAGGACTTTGTAACACAGGGATTTGTAACACAGGGATTTGTAACACAGGGATTTGTAACACAGGACTTTGTAACACAGGCTTTGTAACACAGGACTTTGTTACACAGGGCTTTGTAACACAGGGCTTTGTAACACATGCTTTGTAACAAAGGACTTTGTAACACAGGACTTTGTAACACAGGACTTTGTAACACAGGACTTTGTAACACCGGGCTTTGTAAAACAGGACTTTGTAACACAGGGATTTGTAACACAGGGATTTGTAACACAGGGATTTGTAACACATGGATTTGTAACACAGGGATTTGTAACACAGGACTTTGTAACACAGGCTTTGTAACACAGGACTTTGTAACACAGGACTTTGTAACACAGGGAGTTGTAACACAGGACTTTGTAACACAGGACTTTGTAACACAGGGCTTTGTAACACAGGACTTTGTAACACAGGGATTGGTAACACAGGACTTTGTAACACAGGGATTTGTAACACAGGACTTTGTAACACCGGACTTTGTAACACCGGACTTTGTAACACAGGGATTTGTAACACAGGGATTTGTAACACAGGGATTTGTAACACAGGACTTTGTAACACAGGGATTTGTAACACTGGGATTTTGTAACACCAGACTTTGTAACACCGGGCTTTATAACACCCTGGACTTTGTAACACAGGACTTTGTAACACAGGACTTTGTAACACCGGACTTTGTAACACCGGACTTTGTAACAAATGACTTTGTAACACAGGACTTTGTAACACACAAACAAGTGAACTAAACCAGGTATGTGACCAGAATTAAACAGGTATTATCACATATGATAGAGGGAATTAGAGTTGTTATGATGAATAAAACATCGGATTTAGTATATGGAAAATCTTACTGACGTTCATTATACTTGACAATGTTCCAGTGTTCCTATGTTAGAATGTTCCAGTTCTGTTGGTATTGAGATATTACTTTTGAATATTGTTGATGCCTATTCTTGAAAACACTTTTCTTTGTACCTTCTTCAGTTGAGCTTCTCAAAAGGATTTGATATGTTCAGCGTTATTATTATTTTTTTTAAAAAGGTACTTTTACGCAAGCTTTAAATAAATATTTGATGAGCCACATTAGCAGAAGTTGGAGTGTATAAACCCCCTTTGAACCTCTCGGTTGTTGCAAAAGCCCATTTGAATTCTAATAGGAAGAACTGGAAATAGGCCAGTTCCATTTTAGTTGTTAGACTCAGTGTCGGCCTAGAAAACTTTTCTTAACACTTTTTACAGGTAAAACACAGTGTGCCAGTATTTGTGTTGGAGTACTTTTATATATAACTGTTAGGATGGTTGTACAAATGTTACATGCTTTTTCAGCGTACTATTATTTTGTAGCACTCTTGTCATTTCCAGGCATTCTATAACTAGTTCTAGTAAAGTCTGTGAATGTTTTCAGACAATATATAGTTTGATAATTCAACTGCCTGACAGAAGTTGATTTTGGTTAATATGCTTGATTTGGATGAGATCACATTGAGTTGAGACCATCCCAAAAATATATCTTAAATGGTTTTCTCAATGCAATTTAACAAAATAATATTTCATTGGGTAATGTTTGTTTAGGATTGTGATTGTTCAGCTCCTCATGAAGGCAATCACATTGCATGGCATGGTTTTAATAAGGGATCTGATGCGAGCCAGCAGTGACAGGGCCTGCTACTGTAGGTGGTGGAGACAGAGACGAGAGAGAGATGAGAGAGGAGAAAAAGGGGGCTGTGTGGGTTGTGTGTTTCACCACTCACATATCTTGTTACGGTGGCAGTAGGGATCACTATAAAGCTTGCGTGATATACAAATATGACTTATTGACTTATTCCACATTTTGTTGTGCTACAGCCTGAATACAAAATGGATTAAATATACATTTTTTGTCACCCATCTACACACAACACCTCGTAATGACAAGTGAAAACAGGTTTTTAGACATTTTTCCAAGTTTATTGAACATGAAATACTGAAATAACCCCCCTGAGTCAATACTTTGTAAAAGCACCTTTGGCAGCTATTACAGCTGTGAGTGGGTTTGTCTATAAGAACTTTCCACGCCTGGATTGTACAGCATTTGCCCATTATTCTTTTCGCAACTCTGTCAAATTGGTTTTTGATCATTGCTAGACACCCATTTTCAGGTCTTGCCATAGATTTTCAAGTAGATTTAGATCAAAACTGTAACTTGGCCACTCAATAACATTCACTGTCCTATTGGTAAGCAATTTCAGTGAAGATTTGGCCTTGTGATTTAGGTTATTGTCTTGCTGAAAGGTGAATTAATCTCCCAATGTCTGGTGGAAAGCAGACTGAACCAGGTTTTCCTCTAGGATTTTCCCTGTGCTTAGCTCCATTCCATGTATTTTTTATCCTGAAATACTCTCCAGTCCTTAATGATTACAAGCATACCCATAACATGATGCATCCACCACTATGCTTGAAAATATGGTACTCAGTAATGTGTTGAATTGGATTTTCCCGAAATATAACACTTTGTATTCAATACAAAAAGTGAATTGCTTTACTTTAGTGCCTTGTTGCAAACAGGATGCATGCAAATGTTTATTCTGTGACGTAACTACAATATGGTTGTTCATACTCAGTTTTCTCCTGTCACAGCCATTCATTTCGAACTGTTTTAAAGTCACCATTGGGCTCATGGTGAAATCCCTGAGCAGTTTCCTTCCTCTTCGGCATCTGAGTTAGGTAGGATGCCTGTATCTTTGTAGTGACTTTGTAGTGAATCTGTGTTTGAAATTCACTGTTTGACTGATGGACCATACAGATAATTGGATGTTTGGGGTACAGAGATCATGCTAAACGCTATTATTGCACACAGAGTGAGTTCATGCAACTTAGTATGTGTTTTTAGCTTGCTAAATAAATAGCTATACACATAGATACAGTAGCCTATTAGCCACGTTATGACTGACTTGTGATCATTGCCCTTGCTAGTTTGATTGTTTTGACATTCCCAGCCTTAGTTACATTCGTCCGTTTTTGTCCAATATATGTGACCCACCACATAGATTCGGTCCAATGTCGCAAAATTTCAAATGGTGTTTTATTTAATTTTTTATATATCATTTATTTTTTACATGGTATCCAATTGGTAATTACAGTCTTGTCTCATCACTGCAACTCCCGTATGGACTCGGGAGAAGCGAAGGTCGAGAGCCGCGCGTCTTCTGAAACACGACCCAACCAAGCTGCACTGCCTTTTGACTCAATGCCCACTTAACCCGTAAGCCAGCCGCACCAATGGTTCGGAGGAAACACCGTACACCTGGCGACCGTGTCAGCGTGCACTGCACCCGGCCCGCCACAGGAGTTGCTAGTTCACGATGGGACAAAGATATCCCTGCCAGCCAAACCCTCCCCCAACCCGGACGATGCTGGGCCAATTGTGTGCCGCCCCATGGGTCTCCCGGTCACGGCCGGCTGCGACAGAGCCTGGACTCGAACCCAGAATCTTTAGTGCCACAGTGCCTTATACCACTGTGATACTTGGGAGGCCCCAAAATTTGCTTTCAAACCCTCTCGCGTGTTCTCTCTGTCTCCATCAACAAGGTTTCCATGTCTGCTCCACACAGACCGGAGAAGTAAGCGGGCGAGCAATGCATTATGGTCATTGTAGTTCATTATCAGGTTGTCTGCGCTAAACTATGTTGAATATTGTTTGGACTTGATCTGATTTATCGCTACAAAAAACTGAGCATCAAGCACACAGAAAAAAACGAAGGAAATGCAATTCAAATAATTGAACCTATGTCAGTCAATTAGTTATTTAAAAACGACATTATTAGTAAACCTATACATTTCACACAGATAAGCATTACAATTATTTTTATTTTTTTAAGGGAAATGTGTGATTGGTACATCCATTTTTTAACTAAATTATATAGGTTTGAACTGCAGATTGCCCCTTTAAAGTAAGAACGTGACTTTGGAATCTCTAGAATGAAAGCTTCACCTGTGCTTTAGAAAAGATCCCATTTTTTCGTGCACCACTATTGTATAGTGTTGAATGGGTGCAGGTGCAGGGTTAATTGTGGCCTAGCTCTGTATCCCTGTAACAACGGGGAAGGTGAGAAATGGCCGGAATCAATGCAAAGGATCCAATGAACAAGCCACTCAGCTGCTTTCTGCCTGGTGTCTTTCATAACTCTTAAATGGTGCTGTAACAGTGATATATGGTGAGTAATGAACTGCTGAACAGGTGTTTGAGCATCCATGATCAGACACAGTGTGCCAACCAGCCAACACACTCTGAGTATGACACAACATTGGGGTTTGCGTGGGTATGTAATGGCCATGCAGTGTCACACAGGTTAGACCTGGATGTTGTTTACTTTCTGAATGGCTCTTTACAACCGTTTCACTTCTCCAAGAATCCCAACAGGTTGGGACTTACACGTCTATGTGGAGGCATGTGTTACTGGAGGGATGTGTTACTGGATGTATGTGTTACTGGAGGTATGTGTTACTGGAGGTATGTGTTACTGGAGGTATGTGTTACTGGAGGTATGTGTTACTAGAGGGATGTGTTACTGGAGGTATGTGTTACTTGAGGTATGTGTTACTTGAGGTATGTGTTACTTGAGGTATGTGTTACTGGAGGTATGTGTTACTGGAGGTATGTGTTACTGGAGGTATGTGTTACTGGAGGGATGTGTTATGTGTTACTGGAGGGATGTGTTACTGGAGGTATGTGTTACTGGAGGTATGTGTTACTGGAGGAATGTGTTACTGGAGGTATGTGTTACTCAACACTTGAGTCCTGTCAGATGGAGTGGGCTGCTCCACTGATGGCCTGGTGGCTGTATCGGTGTTCCTTTGTGGCTGTGTAGCTGTGTTGCTGTGTAGGTGTGTGGCTGTGTAGCTGTGTGGCTATGTAGCTGTGTAGCTTTGTGGCTGGGTAGCCGAGTGGCTGTGTAGCTGTGTGGCTGTGTAGCTGTGTTGTTGTGTAGCTGTGTAGATATGTAGCTCTGTTGCTTTGTGGCTGGGTAGCTGTGCAGCTGTGTAGCTGTGTTTAAAGTGTTGTTGTGTGCCTGTATAGCTGTGCAGCTGTGTTTAAAGTGTTTCTGTGTTGCTGTGTAGCTGTGTTTCTGTGTAGATTTGTAGCTGTGTTGCTGTGTAGCTGTGTTGCTGTGTAGCTGAGTAGCTGTGTGGCTGTGTAGCTGTGTCAATGTGTAGCTGTGTGGTGGTGTAGCTGTGTAGCTGGGTTGCTTTGTCGCTGGATAGCTGTGTATCTGTGGTGCTGTGTGCCTGTGTTGCTGTGTTAATGTGTAGCTGTGTAGCTTTGTAACTGTGTAGCTGTGTTGCTGTGTAGCTGTTTAGCTGTGTTGTTCTGTAGCTGTGTAGCTGAGTAGCTGTGTGGCTGTGTTGATGTGTAGCTGTGTAGATCTGTGGCTGTGTAGCTGTGTTTCTGTTTAGCTGCGTAGCTGTGTGGCTGTGTGACTGTGTAGCTGTGTAGCTGAGTAACTGTGATGCTGTGTAGCCTTGTTGCCATGTGGCCGTGTGGCTGTGTAACTGTTTAGCTGTGTAGTAGTGTGGCTGTGTGGTTGTGTGGCTGTGTAGCTGTGTGGCTGTGTGGCTGTGTAGCTCTGTAGCTGTGTTGCTGTTTGTCTGTGTAGCTGTGCAGCTGAATAGCTTGGTTGGTGTGTTGCTGTGTAGATGTGTGGCTGTGTTGCTGTGCAGCTGTGTAGCTGTGTAGCCATTTAGCTGTGTTGTTGTGTGCTGTGTAGATCTGTAGCTGCGTTGCTGTGTAGCTGTGTAGCTGTGTTGCTGTGTAGCTGTGTAGATGGGTGGCTGTGTAGCTGTGTTTATGTGTAGGTGTGTAGCCGTGTTAATGTGTAGCTGTGTAGCTGTGGTGCTGTGTAGCTGTGTTGCTGTGTAGCTGAGTAGCTGTGTTGCTGTGTAGCCGTGTGGCCTTGTAGCTGTGTAGATGTGTAGCTCTGTTTCTATGTAGCTGTGTAGCTGAGTAGGTATGTTGGTGTGTTGCTGTCTTGCTGTGTAGATGTGTGGCTGTGTAGCTGTGTTACTGTGTAGCTGAGCAGCTGTGTTGCTGTGTAGCTGTGTGGCTGTGTAGCATTTAGCTGTGTTGTTGTGTGCTGTGTAGATGTGTTGCTATGTTGCTGTGTATCTGTGTTAATGTGTAGTGGTGTAGCTGAGTAGCTGTGTTGCTGTGTAGCTGTGTAGATCGGTGGATGTGTAGCTGTGTAGCTGTGTTAATGTGTAGCTGTGTAGCTATTGTGCTGTGTAGCTGTTTAGCTGTGTAGCTGTGCTGCTGTGTTGCTGTGTAGCTGTGTTGCTGTGTAGCTATGTGGCTGTGTGACTGTGTTGCTGTGTAGCTGTGTAGCTGAGTATCTGTGTTGCTGTGTAGCAGTGTTGCCATGTGGCTGTGTGGCTGTGTAGGAGTGTGGCTGTGTGGTTGTGTTGCTGTTTGTCTGTGGTAGCTGTGTTGCTGTGTAGCTGAGTAGCTGTGTTAATGTTTAACCATGTTGCTGTGTAGCTGTGTAGCTGAGTAGCTTTGTTGGTGTGTTGCTATGTAGCTGTGTAGATGTGTGGCTGTATAGCTGTGTAACTGTGTAGCTATGTAGCTGTGTAGCTGAGTAGCCATTTAGCTGTGTTGTTGTGTGCTGTGTAGATGTGTAGCTACGTTGCTGTGTAGCTGTGTAGCCGTGTTAATGTGTAGCTGTGTAACTGTGTTGCTGTTTAGCTGTGTAGCTGTGTTAATGTGTAGCTGTGTAGCTGTGTAGAAGGTTGCTGTGTGGCTGTGTTGATTTGTAGCTGTGTAGATGTGTGGCTGTGTAGTTGTGTTGCTGTGTAGCTCTGAGGCTGTGTAGCTGAGTAGCTGTGTGGCTGTGTTGCTGTGTAGCTGTTTAGATGTGTGACTGTGTAGTTGGGTTACTGTGTTGCTGTGTAGCTGTGTTGCTGTGTGGCCGTGTTGCCATGTGGCGGTGTAGCTGTTTGGCTGTGTAGTACTGTGGCTGTGTAGCTGTGTGGTTGTGTGGCCGTGTAGCTGAGTAACTGTGTTGCTGTGTAGCCATGTTGCTGTGTGGGCGTGTAGCTGTGTAGCTCTGTAGCTGTGTAGCTGTGTGGCTATGTCACCGTGTGGCTGTGTAGCTGTGTAGATGTGTAGCTGTGTGGCTGTGTTGGTGTGTTGCTGTATGGCTGTGTTGGTGTGTGGCTGTGTTGGTGTGTTGCTGTGTAGCTGTGTTGGTGTGTAGCTGTGTTGGTGTGTAGCTGTGTAGCTGTTAAGCTGTGTTGCTTTGTTGCCGGATAGCTGTGTAGCTGTGTTGATTTGTGGCTGTGTAGCTGTGTGTCTGTGTTGTGTAGCTGTGTAGATTTGTGGCTGTGTAGGTGTGTTGCTGTGTAGCTGTGTGGCTGTATTGCTGTGTATCTGTGTAGATGGGTGCTTGTGTAGCTGTGTGGCTGTGTAGCTGTTGTGTAGCTGTTAAGCTGTGTTGCTTTGTGGCTGGATAGCTATGTAGCTGTGTTGCTGTGTAGCTCTTTTGATTTGTGACTGTGTAGCTCTGTGGCTATGTTGTGTAGCTGTGTAGATGTGTGGCTGTGGAGTTGTGAAACTGTGTGGCTGTGTGGCTGTGTAGCTGTGTTGCTGTGTGGCTGTGTAGGTGTGTTGCTGTGTAGCTGTGTTGTCGTGTGGCTGTGTGGCTGTGTAGCTGTGTAGCAGTGTGGCTGTGTGGCTGTGTTGCTGTGTAGCCGTGTTGCCGTGTAGCCGTATAGCCTTGTGGCCGCGTGGCCATGTGGCTGTGTGCTTGAGGAGCATGGCTGAATCCTCTGTCTCCAAAGCCTTCTGAAGCACACAGCAACTCTTCGTGGTCTGAGTGGAGCCCGGATTGGCCAGATGGTGGTACAATCTGACTGCTGGTGCTTTATTCCCAGCACATACTACTGGTCATGGGAGACGGCGGGCTACACCATTGGTCTCTCAGAGGGGGCTGGTTGAAGATTGTGTTGTCCACAGATAATGGTCTGCCGCCTGGCCGGTCTAATGCCTGGCTACCACTGTCACACAGCCATCTAATCTCTGCAGGGCTGTAGACTGTAGAGTTGTAGACTGTAGAGTTGTAGACTGTAGAGCTGCAGGGCTGTATGCTGTAGAGTTGTAGACTGTAGAGCTGCAGGGCTGTAGACTGTAGAGTTGTAGACTGTAGAGTTGTAGACTGTAGAGTTGTAGACTGTAGAGCTGTAGACTGTAGAGCTGCAGGGCTGTAGGCTGTAGAGTTGTAGACTGTAGAGCTGCAGGGCTGTAGACTGTAGAGTTGTAGACTGTAGAGTTGTAGACTGTAGAGCTGTAGACTGTAGAGCTGCAAGGCTGTAGACTGTAGAGTTGTAGACTGTAGAGCTGCAGGGCTGTAGGCTGTAGATTTGTAGACTGTAGAGCTGCAGGGCTGTAGACTGTAGAGTTGTAGACTGTATAGTTGTAGACTGTAGAGCTGTAGACTGTAGAGCTGCAGGGCTGTAGAGTTGTAGACTGTAGAGCTGTAGACTGTAGAGCTGCAGGGCTGTAGGCTGTAGAGTTGTAGACTGTAGAGCTGCAGGGCTGTAGACTGTAGAGTTGTAGACTGTAGATTTGTAGACTGTAGAGCTGTAGAATGTAGAGCTGCAGGGCTGTACACTGTAGAGTTGTAGACTGTAGAGTTGTAGACTGTAGAGCTGTAGACTGTTGAGCTGCAAGGCTGTATACTGTAGAGTTGTAGACTGTAGAGCTGCAGGGCTGTAGGCTGTAGAGTTGTAGACTGTAGAGCTGCAGGGCTGTAGACTGTAGAGTTGTAGACTGTAGAGTTGTAGACTGTAGAGCTGTAGACTGTAGACTGTAGAGCTGCAGGGCTGTAGAGTTGTAGACTGTAGAGCTGTAGACTGTAGAGCTCCAGGGCTGTAGACTGTAGACTGTATAGTTGTAGACTGTAGAGTTGTAGACTGTAGAGTTGTAGACTGTAGAGCTGTAGACTGTAGAGCTGCAGGGCTGTAGAGTTGTAGACTGTAGAGCTGTAGACTGTAGAGCTGCAGGGCTGTAGACTGTAGAGTTGTAGACTGTAGAGTTGTAGACTGTAGAGCTGCAGGGCTGTAGGCTGTAGAGTTGTAGACTGTAGAGTTGTAGACTGTAGAGCTGCAGGGCTGTAGACTGTAGAGTCGTAGACTGTAGAGTTGTAGACTGTAGAGCTGTAGAATGTAGAGCTGCAGGGCTGTAGGCTGTAGAGTTGTAGACTGTAGAGTTGTAGACTGTAGAGCTGCAGGGCTGTAGACTGTAGAGTTGTAGACTGTAGATTTGTAGACTGTAGAGCTGTAGAATGTAGAGCTGCAGGGCTGTACACTGTAGAGTTGTAGACTGTAGAGTTGTAGACTGTAGAGCTGTAGACTGTAGAGCTGCAAGGCTGTATACTGTAGAGTTGTAGACTGTAGAGCTGCAGGGCTGTAGGCTGTAGAGTTGTAGACTGTAGAGCTGCAGGGCTGTAGACTGTAGAGTTGTAGACTGTAGAGTTGTAGACTGTAGAGCTGTAGACTGTAGACTGTAGAGCTGCAGGGCTGTAGAGTTGTAGACTGTAGAGCTGTAGACTGTAGAGCTCCAAGGCTGTAGACTGTAAACTGTAGAGTTGTAGACTGTAGAGTTGTAGACTGTAGAGTTGTAGACTGTAGAGCTGTAGACTGTAGAGCTGCAGGGCTGTAGAGTTGTAGACTGTAGAGCTGTAGACTGTAGAGCTGCAGGGCTGTAGACTGTAGACTGTAGAGTTGTAGACTGTAGAGTTGTAGACTGTAGAGCTGCAGGGCTGTAGGCTGTAGAGTTGTAGACTGTAGAGTTGTAGACTGTAGAGCTGCAGGGCTGTAGACTGTAGAGTCGTAGACTGTAGAGTTGTAGACTGTAGAGCTGCAGGGCTGTAGACTGTAGAGTTGTAGACTGTAGAGCTGCAGGGCTGTAGACTGTAGAGTTGTAGACTGTAGAGTTGTAGACTGTAGAGCTGTAGACTGTAGAGTTGCAGGGCTGTAGACTGTAGAGTTGTAGACTGTATAGTTGTAGACTGTAGAGCTGTAGACTGTAGAGCTGCAGGGCTGTAGAGTTGTAGACTGTAGAGCTGTAGACTGTAGAGCTGCAGGGCTGTAGGCTGTAGAGTTGTAGACTGTAGAGCTGCAGGGCTGTAGACTGTAGAGTTGTAGACTGTAGATTTGTAGACTGTAGAGCTGTAGAATGTAGAGCTGCAGGGCTGTAGACTGTAGAGTTGTAGACTGTAGAGTTGTAGACTGTAGAGCTGTAGACTGTAGAGTTGCAGGTCTGTAGACTGTAGAGTTGTAGACTGTATAGTTGTAGACTGTAGAGCTGTAGACTGTAGAGCTGCAGGGCTGTAGAGTTGTAGACTGTAGAGCTGTAGACTGTAGAGCTGCAGGGCTGTAGGCTGTAGAGTTGTAGACTGTAGAGCTGCAGGGCTGTAGACTGTAGAGTTGTAGACTGTAGATTTGTAGACTGTAGAGCTGTAGAATGTAGAGCTGCAGGGCTGTACACTGTAGAGTTGTAGACTGTAGAGTTGTAGACTGTAGAGCTGTAGACTGTAGAGCTGCAAGGCTGTATACTGTAGAGTTGTAGACTGTAGAGCTGCAGAATGTAGAGCTGCAGGGCTGTAGGCTGTAGAGTTGTAGACTGTAGAGTTGTAGACTGTAGAGCTGTAGACTGTAGACTGTAGAGCTGCAGGGCTGTAGAGTTGTAGACTGTAGAGCTGTAGACTGTAGAGCTCCAGGGCTGTAGACTGTAGACTGTATAGTTGTAGACTGTAGAGTTGTAGACTGTAGAGTTGTAGACTGTAGAGCTGTAGACTGTAGAGCTGCAGGGCTGTAGAGTTGTAGACTGTAGAGCTGTAGACTGTAGAGCTGCAGGGCTGTAGACTGTAGAGTTGTAGACTGTAGAGTTGTAGACTGTAGAGCTGCAGGGCTGTAGGCTGTAGAGTTGTAGACTGTAGAGTTGTAGACTGTAGAGCTGCAGGGCTGTAGACTGTAGAGTCGTAGACTGTAGAGTTGTAGACTGTAGAGCTGTAGAATGTAGAGCTGCAGGGCTGTAGGCTGTAGAGTTGTAGACTGTAGAGTTGTAGACTGTAGAGCTGCAGGGCTGTAGACTGTAGAGTTGTAGACTGTAGATTTGTAGACTGTAGAGCTGTAGAATGTAGAGCTGCAGGGCTGTACACTGTAGAGTTGTAGACTGTAGAGTTGTAGACTGTAGAGCTGTAGACTGTAGAGCTGCAAGGCTGTATACTGTAGAGTTGTAGACTGTAGAGCTGCAGGGCTGTAGGCTGTAGAGTTGTAGACTGTAGAGCTGCAGGGCTGTAGACTGTAGAGTTGTAGACTGTAGAGTTGTAGACTGTAGAGCTGTAGACTGTAGACTGTAGAGCTGCAGGGCTGTAGAGTTGTAGACTGTAGAGCTGTAGACTGTAGAGCTCCAAGGCTGTAGACTGTAAACTGTAGAGTTGTAGACTGTAGAGTTGTAGACTGTAGAGTTGTAGACTGTAGAGCTGTAGACTGTAGAGCTGCAGGGCTGTAGAGTTGTAGACTGTAGAGCTGTAGACTGTAGAGCTGCAGGGCTGTAGACTGTAGACTGTAGAGTTGTAGACTGTAGAGTTGTAGACTGTAGAGCTGCAGGGCTGTAGGCTGTAGAGTTGTAGACTGTAGAGTTGTAGACTGTAGAGCTGCAGGGCTGTAGACTGTAGAGTCGTAGACTGTAGAGTTGTAGACTGTAGAGCTGCAGGGCTGTAGACTGTAGAGTTGTAGACTGTAGAGCTGCAGGGCTGTAGACTGTAGAGTTGTAGACTGTAGAGTTGTAGACTGTAGAGCTGTAGACTGTAGAGTTGCAGGGCTGTAGACTGTAGAGTTGTAGACTGTATAGTTGTAGACTGTAGAGCTGTAGACTGTAGAGCTGCAGGGCTGTAGAGTTGTAGACTGTAGAGCTGTAGACTGTAGAGCTGCAGGGCTGTAGGCTGTAGAGTTGTAGACTGTAGAGCTGCAGGGCTGTAGACTGTAGAGTTGTAGACTGTAGATTTGTAGACTGTAGAGCTGTAGAATGTAGAGCTGCAGGGCTGTAGACTGTAGAGTTGTAGACTGTAGAGTTGTAGACTGTAGAGCTGTAGACTGTAGAGTTGCAGGTCTGTAGACTGTAGAGTTGTAGACTGTATAGTTGTAGACTGTAGAGCTGTAGACTGTAGAGCTGCAGGGCTGTAGAGTTGTAGACTGTAGAGCTGTAGACTGTAGAGCTGCAGGGCTGTAGGCTGTAGAGTTGTAGACTGTAGAGCTGCAGGGCTGTAGACTGTAGAGTTGTAGACTGTAGATTTGTAGACTGTAGAGCTGTAGAATGTAGAGCTGCAGGGCTGTACACTGTAGAGTTGTAGACTGTAGAGTTGTAGACTGTAGAGCTGTAGACTGTAGAGCTGCAAGGCTGTATACTGTAGAGTTGTAGACTGTAGAGCTGCAGGGCTGTAGGCTGTAGAGTTGTAGACTGTAGAGCTGCAGGGCTGTAGACTGTAGAGTTGTAGACTGTAGAGTTGTAGACTGTAGAGCTGTAGACTGTAGACTGTAGAGCTGCAGGGCTGTAGAGTTGTAGACTGTAGAGCTGTAGACTGTAGAGCTCCAGGGCTGTAGACTGTAGACTGTAGAGTTGTAGACTGTAGAGTTGTGGACTGTAGAGTTGTAGACTGTAGAGCTGTAGACTGTAGTGCTGCAGGGCTGTAGAGTTGTAGACTGTAGAGCTGTAGACTGTAGAGCTGCAGGGCTGTAGACTGTAGACTGTAGAGTTGTAGACTGTAGAGTTGTAGACTGTAGAGCTGCAGGGCTGTAGGCTGTAGAGTTGTAGACTGTAGAGTTGTAGACTGTAGAGCTGCAGGGCTGTAGACTGTAGAGTCGTAGACTGTAGAGTTGTAGACTGTAGAGCTGCAGGGCTGTAGACTGTAGAGTTGTAGACTGTAGAGCTGCAGGGCTGTAGACTGTAGAGTTGTAGACTGTACAGTTGTAGACTGTAGAAATGTAGACTGTAGAGTTGCAGGGCTGTAGACTGTAGAGTTGTAGACTGTAGAGCTGCAGGGCTGTAGACTGTAGAGTTGTAGACTGTAGAGTTGTAGACTGTAGAGCTGTAGACTGTAGAGTTGTATACTGTAGAGCTGTAGACTGTAGAGCTGCAGAGCTGTAGACTGTAGAGTTGTAGACTGTAGAGCTGTAGACTGTAGAGCTGCAGGGCTGTAGAGTTGAAGACTGTAGAGCTGTAGACTGTAGAGCTGCAGGGCTGTAGACTGTAGAGTTATAGACTGTAGAGCTGCATGGCTGTAGACTGTAGAGTTGTAGACTGTAGAGTTGTAGACTGTAGAGCTGTAGACTGTAGAGTTGTAGACTGTAGAGCTGTAGACTGTAGAACTGCAGGGCTGTAGACTGTAGAGTTGTAGACTGTAGAGCTGTAGACTGTAGAGCTGCAGGGCTGTAGACTGTAGAGCTGCAGGGCTGTAGAGTTGTAGACTGTAGAGTTGTAGACTGTAGAGCTGCAGGGCTGTAGGCTGTAGAGTTGTAGACTGTAGAGCTGCAGGGCTGTAGACTGTAGAGTTGTAGAGCTGTAGACTGTAGAGCTGCAGGGCTGTAGAGTTGTAGACTGTAGAGCTGTAGACTGTAGAGCTGCAGGGCTGTAGACTGTAGAGTTGTAGACTGTAGAGCTGTAGACTGTAGAGCTGCAGGGCTGTAGAGTTGTAGACTGTAGAGCTGTAGACTGTAGAGCTGCAGGGCTGTAGAGTTGTAGACTGTAGAGCTGCAGGGCTGTAGACTGTAGAGTTGTAGACTGTAGAGCTGTAGACTGTAGAGTTGTAGACTGTAGAGCTGTAGACTGTAGAGCTGTAGACTGTAGAGCTGCAGGGCTGTAGAGTTGTAGACTGTAGAGCTGCAGGGCTGTAGACTGTAGAGTTGTAGACTGTAGAGCTGTAGACTGTAGAGTTGTAGACTGTAGAGCTGTAGACTGCAGAGCTGTAGACTGTAGAGTTGTAGACTGTAGAGCTGTAGACTGTAGAGTTGTAGACTGTAGAGCTGCAGGTTTGTAGGCTGTAGAGTTGTAGACTGTAGAGCTGCAGAGCTGTAGACTGTAGAGTTGTAGACTGTAGAGCTGCAGGGCTGTAGACTGTAGAGTTGTAGACTGTAGAGTTGTAGACTGTAGAGCTGTAGACTGTAGAGTTGCAGGGCTGTAGACTGTAGAGTTGTAGACTGTAGAGCTGCAGGGCTGTAGACTGTAGAGTTGTAGACTGTAGAGTTGTAGACTGTAGAGCTGTAGACTGTAGAGTTGTAGACTGTAGAGCTGTAGACTGTAGAGCTGCAGAGCTGTAGACTGTAGAGTTGTAGACTGTAGAGCTGCAGGGCTGTAGGCTGTAGAGTTGTAGACTGTAGAGCTGTAGACTGTAGAGCTGCAGGGCTGTAGAGTTGAAGACTGTAGAGTTGTAGACTGTAGAGCTGCAGGGCTGTAGGCTGTAGAGTTGTAGACTGTAGAGCTGCAGGGCTGTAGACTGTAGAGTTGTAGACTGTAGAGCTGTAGACTGTAGAGCTGCAGGGCTGTAGAGTTGAAGACTGTAGAGCTGTAGACTGTAGAGCTGCAGGGCTGTAGACTGTAGAGTTATAGACTGTAGAGCTGCATGGCTGTAGACTGTAGAGTTGTAGACTGTAGAGTTGTAGACTGTAGAGCTGTAGACTGTAGAGTTGTAGACTGTAGAGCTGTCGACTGTAGAGCTGCAGGGCTGTAGACTGTAGAGTTGTAGACTGTAGAGCTGTAGACTGTAGAGCTGCAGGGCTGTAGACTGTAGAGCTGCAGGGCTGTAGAGTTGTAGACTGTAGAGTTGTAGACTGTAGAGCTGCAGGGCTGTAGGCTGTAGAGTTGTAGACTGTAGAGTTGTAGACTGTAGAGTTGTAGACTGTAGAGCTGTAGACTGTAGAGTTGTAGACTGTAGAGCTGCAGGGCTGTAGGCTGTAGAGTTGTAGACTGTAGAGCTGTAGACTGTAGAGCTGCAGGGCTGTAGACTGTATAGTTGTAGACTGTAGAGCTTCAGGGCTGTAGACTGTAGAGTTGTAGACTGTAGAGCTGCAGGGCTGTAGACTGTAGAGTTGTAGACTGTAGAGCTGCAGGGCTGTAGGCTGTAGAGTTGTAGACTGTAGGGCTGCAGGGCTGTAGAGTTGTAGACTGTAGAGCTGCAGGGCTGTAGACTGTAGAGTTGTAGACTGTAGGGTTGTAGACTGTAGAGCTGTAGACTGTAGAGCTGCAGGGCTGTAGAGTTGTAGACTGTAGAGCTGTAGACTGTAGAGCTGCAGGGCTGTAGACTGTAGAGTTGTAGACTGTAGAGCTGCAGGGCTGTAGGCTGTAGAGTTGTAGACTGTAGAGTTGTAGACTGTAGAGCTGTAGACTGTAGAGCTGCAGGGCTGTAGACTGTAGAGTTGTAGACTGTAGAGATGCAGGGCTGTAGACTGTAGAGTTGTAGACTGTAGAGCTGTAGACTGTAGAGCTGCAGGGCTGTAGGCTGTAGAGTTGTAGACTGTAGAGCTGCAGGGCTGTAGACTGTAGAGTTGTAGAGCTGTAGACTGTAGAGCTGCAGGGCTGTAGAGTTGTAGACTGTAGAGCTGTAGACTGTAGAGCTGCAGGGCTGTAGACTGTAGAGTTGTAGACTGTAGAGCTGTAGACTGTAGAGCTGCAGGGCTGTAGAGTTGTAGACTGTAGAGCTGTAGACTGTAGAGCTGCAGGGCTGTAGAGTTGTAGACTGTAGAGCTGCAGGGCTGTAGACTGTAGAGTTGTAGACTGTAGAGCTGTAGACTGTAGAGTTGTAGACTGTAGAGCTGTAGACTGTAGAGCTGTTGACTGTAGAGTTGTAGACTGTAGAGCTGTAGACTGTAGAGTTGTAGACTGTAGAGCTGCAGGTTTGTAGGCTGTAGAGTTGTAGAGTTGTAGACTGTAGAGCTGCAGGGCTGTAGACTGTAGAGTTGTAGACTGTAGAGTTGTAGACTGTAGAGCTGTAGACTGTAGAGTTGCAGGGCTGTAGACTGTAGAGTTGTAGACTGTAGAGCTGCAGGGCTGTAGACTGTAGAGTTGTAGACTGTAGAGTTGTAGACTGTAGAGCTGTAGACTGTAGAGTTGTAGACTGTAGAGCTGTAGACTGTAGAGCTGCAGAGCTGTAGACTGTAGAGTTGTAGACTGTAGAGCTGCAGGGCTGTAGGCTGTAGAGTTGTAGACTGTAGAGCTGTAGACTGTAGAGCTGCAGGGCTGTAGAGTTGAAGACTGTAGAGTTGTAGACTGTAGAGCTGCAGGGCTGTAGGCTGTAGAGTTGTAGACTGTAGAGCTGCAGGGCTGTAGACTGTAGAGTTGTAGACTGTAGAGCTGCAGGGCTGTAGGCTGTAGAGTTGTAGACTGTAGAGCTGCAGGGCTGTAGACTGTAGAGTTGTAGACTGTAGAGCTGTAGACTGTAGAGCTACAGGGCTGTAGAGTTGAAGACTGTAGAGCTGTAGACTGTAGAGCTGCAGGGCTGTAGACTGTAGAGTTATAGACTGTAGAGCTGCATGGCTGTAGACTGTAGAGTTGTAGACTGTAGAGTTGTAGACTGTAGAGCTGTAGACTGTAGAGTTGTAGACTGTAGAGCTGTCGACTGTAGAGCTGCAGGGCTGTAGACTGTAGAGTTGTAGACTGTAGAGCTGTAGACTGTAGAGCTGCAGGGCTGTAGACTGTAGAGCTGCAGGGCTGTAGAGTTGTAGACTGTAGAGTTGTAGACTGTAGAGCTGCAGGGCTGTAGGCTGTAGAGTTGTAGACTGTAGAGTTGTAGACTGTAGAGTTGTAGACTGTAGAGCTGTAGACTGTAGAGTTGTAGACTGTAGAGCTGCAGGGCTGTAGGCTGTAGAGTTGTAGACTGTAGAGCTGTAGACTGTAGAGCTGCAGGGCTGTAGACTGTATAGTTGTAGACTGTAGAGCTTCAGGGCTGTAGACTGTAGAGTTGTAGACTGTAGAGCTGCAGGGCTGTAGACTGTAGAGTTGTAGACTGTAGAGCTGCAGGGCTGTAGGCTGTAGAGTTGTAGACTGTAGGGCTGCAGGGCTGTAGAGTTGTAGACTGTAGAGCTGCAGGGCTGTAGACTGTAGAGTTGTAGACTGTCGAGCTGCAGGGCTGTAGACTGTAGAGTTGTAGACTGTAGAGCTGCAGGGCTGTAGGCTGTAGAGTTTTAGACTGTAGAGTTGTAGACTGTAGAGTTGCAGGGCTGTAGACTGTAGAGTTGTAGACTGTAGAGCTGCAGGGCTGTAGGCTGTAGAGTTGTAGACTGTAGAGCTGCAGGGCTGTAGACTGTAGAGTTGTAGACTGTAGAGCTGCAGGGCTGTAGACTGTAGAGTTGTAGACTGTAGAGCTGCAGGGCTGTAGGCTGTAGAGTTGTAGACTGTAGAGCTGCAGGGCTGTAGGGTTGTAGAATGTAGAGCTGCAGGGCTGTAGACTGTAGAGTTGTAGAATGTAGAGCTGCAGGGCTGTAGGCTGTAGAGTTGTAGACTGTAGAGTTGTAGACTGTAGAGCTGTAGAATGTAGAGCTGCAGGGCTGTAGGCTGTAGAGTTGTAGAATGTAGAGTTGTAGAATGTAGAGTTGTAGAATGTAGAGCTGTAGAATGTAGAGTTGTAGAATGGAGTCAATCTGCCACGTTACACCCCAATTTACAATTCACTTACTTCTGAATTCACGGGGGATTTCAAACCACTGTGTCTCTTCTGTGGTGAATTCCACTTTGGAAATTGTTGCCCATCTTGAAGAACATGCTCCAACCAGCAGATCATTAACTTTGAGAACCTTAAGAGGACATATGGTTGTAGAAATGCTTTGTGAAAGGAGCGATACCTCACATTTCAACGAACTAAGCAGAAAACCGTCTTTCTTGCACTAGTGAGTGTTCCTTTTAAAAGGATGACTGTTATAGACTACAGTTAGTACTAACGCTTGGCATTACCCGGGGATTTGGTCATGTTAGAGGTTTTAGAGGTTCTACAAAATTATTTATGAGAAGAAGGCGTAAGGAAAAACCATCCGTTTTAGTGTGCAGACCTCAATCCTCTTCATTCTGAGAGATGAGAAAGTGTTACAGTTAGATCAGTACAATTAGACATCACAGTAGTAGATTGTCATACCAGGGCTCAGCGGGGTACTACAGCATGTGTCTTCATGGGACAGTTTTAGAAAGTGGGAACCCCTAAATATTTGATGGCCAGATACTTGGAAAGAAGGCCTAATGGCCCGCAGTCTGCAAACCATGTATACTGTTTTGGATAGAAATAGCATCTTGTTGTTGTATTTACTCTCATGATTCTGTAAGTAGATGGATGATCTGTGTGTGGTGTTTAAAGGGCTCCTGCTGGGGTTGGGTTGTTCACAGGGAGAGGCATACAGTATCATACAGATGTAGGATCTTCATTTGAGACAGTTTGCTACAGCAGGAAAATAATCCTGCAGCAGCAGGAAATATGAATTATTATGTGGATTAAAATGAATGGACATTTTTGTAGTGTTTTGCTACTGTTTTGTTTCTTAAGGGAGTTTGAAAGTGGAAATTCCAAACTTCAGAAACGTCTTTATACATCAAATACAGTAGAGTTTTAAACGTTGGACGCGTTTAAAGGAAAGTTCTTCTGCAAGAGGGTGATCAAATTAAGATCCTACATCTGTAGGTCTGGCCTTGTGCTCTCATCAGTGGAATCCCAACAGTCCTTTTGTCTCTAGGGATCCTTTTTGAATTGAGGAAGGCGAGCCCTGGTACCCTTTACTCATGTCCTGGGCAGTAAAAAAGAGGCACCAAAGCTGCTGTCCAGTCCCTGTGATTTATGTTGGTCTTATCCCAGAGCCTGATTTACATGTTTGTTCTGCCCGGTAACTCGTGGCAGGGGTTCAACTTAATACTAACAATGGAACTATCTTTGTGTCCTTGACAGCAGGTGAAATAAGTTGTAGACAAACTCTGGCCCAGAACTCACTGTGAAGGTACATTTCCAATGACTGGTTGAGCTCTTACGGAGGAAATAATGCCTGGTTGAGCTCTTACGGAGGAAATAATGCCTGGTTGAGCTCTTATGGAGGAAATAATGCCTGGTTGAGCTCTTATGTAGGAAATAATGCCTGGTTGAGCTCTTACGGAGGAAATAATGCCTGGTTGAGCTCTTATGTAGGAAATAATGCCTGGTTGAGCTCTTACGGAGGAAATAATGCCTGGTTGAGCTCTTATGTAGGAAATAATGCCTGGTTGAGCTCTTACGGAGGAAATAATGCCTGGTTGAGCTCTTACGGAATAAATAATGCCTGGTTGAGCTCTTACGGAGGAAATAATGCCAGGTTGAGCTCTTACGGAGGAAATAATGCCTGGTTTTGCAAACATTTAATTTCACAGTCATAATTGTACATGTTCATTCTTAGCCTATTTTTGTTAATCGTGATTCTTGTTCAAACCGTTATGGCCATCTAAAAGGCCGGCTATACACACATTATATCAAGCCAGGCAGCATCCAACCTCTTTCATAATGGGCGTCTTGGGAGACAGAAAAGAGTAGACGAGAAAAGACAGCAGCAGCAGTAGTACACTGTCCTGTAAAAGTATGCATGTTGAGGTCATCATCTCCGCTGCATGACACAGAAACCTCCCTTCCTAAAATTAGAAGTTCAAAGTCAGAGTGAGGCGAGCACAGCTTTCGGTCCACAGATCAAATGATGCCCCTGCCCTTCTCTCCCTCTCTTTAAAAGGCTCAAAGAGAAAAAGCTACGTGGGCTAACATTTGTTGTACCTCACTCTCTCTGGTTTAATGCGACTGCTACATGCCTCTCCCTCCACCCAGAGCAAGACGAGGCAATAATGTTTCTCATTCCAGATGCCTGATGTACTGATGGGAGGGGGATGGGGGGATTTACAGGACTTACTAAACACAATGGGACAATGGAACAGAGAAGGGTAATGGATTGGCCTCTTGGTACAGGGGTTTTCAAGTCTTATTACTTCTGCATTTCTGTTCTACCTGATAATGAATTGCACCCACCTGGTGTCCAGGGTCTAAATCAGTCCCTGATTACAGGGGGATATTGAAAAAAAAGCAGTGGAAGCAGGGCCACTAAAACCTTGTTCACACAGCAGGCTTTAAAGGAAGCCCATTGTTACCTTAAGTCCAATGTTTTCAGTCCCTAACTGTTTTGCTTGTCAGCAATCAAGTTTTCAAGATATGTAACTTTCAAAATACAGAAATCATCCCTGTACGATGCAAACACAAACGCAGCATCATACAGGGAGGGTTCCTGTGTTATGAAAGTTACATATCTATACTGTTAATGTGCCAATGTGAGCTAGGCTTAGTAAGAACCACAGGAGAAGTAGTAACCCTATATTAACCATGTGTGTATTCACTATATTATGTAGACGTTGATGAGGATATGGATTTAGCTGTTTGGATGCAAGGCACTGAGTGTGACATTTTTTGTCACCATTGTGTGTGTGTGTGTGTGTGTGTGTGAGGGTGTGTGTGTGTTTTTGTGTGTGCGTCTGTGTGTATGCCTGCATGTGTGAATGTGTGCGTTTGTGTCAGAGAGAGAGCATGTGTGTGTTCTAGGTTTTGAACTCACATTCAGTAGGTTATTTTAGTTGTGCAACAGTAAAGGCTTGTTTTTCACCACCGCTCAGTGTCTGAGATAGAATGGATTATTTGGAGAGAGACAAATGTAGTGGGTTTTTAAAAAAGAACTGTCAGTGGAAAGCTTTTAACAAAGAATTGCCTTCGGTAGCAGAAAATAAATAAGCATAAAGAAAGCCATTTCTGCAGATAGAGAATGTTTTTGGAGAGATATTTGTTCCTGTTTGTGACAACCCACAAATAGTGATTTCTCAGATTCCTCTATTGTTTGTGGAAACAGCTGAAATTAGTTTCTTCCTCCTCCTCTTCCTTCTCCAGCTGTGGGCAACACTTTCACACAGTGCAGTGAGGGAGAAAACTGTTGAATTATATTTCTCTGTCAGCGAGATCTCTAATTCACGTGGCTGAATGGAATACATATTTTACATTGACTACACTTTATATTTCTAGACCAATAACATGTTTGAGAGACATCAGTATTCATCAGCATGGTATTACCAGCCTTGGCTGATCTTTAACACTGGGACCCCTCAGGGGTGCATGCTTTGTCCCCTCCTGTACTCCCTGTTCACCCACGACTGCGTGGCCAAGCACAACTCTAATACCATCATTAAGTTTGCTGACGACACAACAGTGGTAGTCCTGATCACCGATAATGATGAGACAGCCTATAGGGAGGAGGTCAGAGACCTGGCAGTGTGTTGCCAGGACAACAACCTCTCTCTCAATGTGAGCAAGACAAAGGAGCTGATCGTGGACTATAGGAAAAGGAGGGCCGTCCAGGCCCCCATTAACATCGACAGGACTGAAGTAGAGCGGGTCGAGAGTTTCAAGTTCTTTGGTGTCCACATCACCAACAAACTATCATGGTTCAAACACACCAAGACAGTTGTGAAGAGGGCACAACAACACCTTTTCCCCCTCGGGAGACTGAAAATATTTGTACAGCTGCACCATCGAGAGCATCCTGACCGGTTGCATTACTGCCTGGTATGGCAACTGACTGGAAGGCACTACAGAGGGTAGTGCGTACGACCCAGTACATCACTGGGGCCAAGCTTCCTGACATCCAGGAACTCTATACCAGGCGGTGTCCGAGAAAGGCCCCAAAAAATTGTCAGAGACTCCAGTCACCCAAGTCAAATACTGCTCTCTCTGCTACAGCATGACAAGCGGTACCGGAGCGCCAAGTCTAGGACCAAAAGGCTTCCCCACAATGGCCACCCTATTTATATTGAACCCCCCGCCCCCCTTTGTTTTTACACTGCTGCTACTCGCTGTTTATTATCTATGCATTGCCACTTTACAAATGACCTCGATTAACCTAAACCCCCGCACATTGACTCATTACAGCTACCCCCTCTATACACTCGTTATTATTATGGACATTTCTTGTGTTACCTATTGATTGCTAAGATTTTTTTTAAACTTTAGTTTATTTAGTAAATAGTTTATAAACTCAATTTCTAGCTGACCCTGTAAATACTAGCTGACACTGTATATAGATGACACTGTATATAGCTGACCCTGTATATAGCTGACCCTGTATATACTGTAGCTGACCCTGTAAATACTGTAGCTGACCCTGTAAATAGCTGACCCTTTATATAGCTGACCCTGTAAATGCTGTAGCTGACCCTGTATATAGCTGACCCTGTATATAGCTGACCCTGTATATAGCTGACCCTGTATATAGCTGACCCTGTAAATGCTGTAGCTGACACTGTACATAGCTGACCCTGTATATGGCTGACCCTGTATATAGCTGACCCTGTATATACTGTAGCTGACCCTGTAAATGCTGTAGCTGACCCTGTATATAGCTGAACCTGTATATAGCTGACCCTGTATATAGCTGACCCTGCATATAGCTGACCCTGTATATAGCTGACCCTGTATATAGCCGAACCTGTATATAGCTGACCCTTTATATAGCAGACCCTGTAAATACTGTAGCTGACGCTGTATATAGCTGAACCTGTATATAGCTGACCCTTTATATAGCTGACCCTGTAAATACTGTAGCTGACGCTGTATATAGCTGAACCTGTATATAGCTGACCCTTTATATAGCTGACCCTTTATATAGCTGACCCTGTAAATACTGTAGCTGACGCTGTATATAGCTGAACCTGTATATAGCTGACCCTGTAAATGCTGTAGCTGACCCTGTATATAGCTGAACCTGTATATAGCTGACCCTGTAAATGCTGTAGCTGACCCTGTATATAGCTGAACCTGTATATAGCTGACCCTGTAAATACTGTAGCTGACCCTGTATATAGCTGAACCTGTATATAGCTGACCCTGTAAATGCTGTAGCTGACCCTGTATATAGCTGACCCTTTATATAGCAGACCCTGTAAATACTGTAGCTGACCCTGTAAATACTGTAGCTGAAACTGTATATAGCTGACCCTGTATATAGCTGACCCTTTATATAGCTGACCCTGTAAATACTGTAGCTGGCCCTGTATATAGCTGAACCTGTATATAGCTGACCCTGTATATAGCTGACCCTGTAAATACTGTAGCTGAACCTGTATATAGCTGACCCTTTATATAGCTGACCTGTAAATACTGTAGTTGACGCTGTATATAGCTGAACCTGTATATTGCTGAACCTGTATATAGCTGACCCTGTAAATACTGTAGCTGACCCTGTATATAGCTGACCCTTTATATAGCTTACCCTGTAAATACTGTAGTTGACGCTGTATATAGCTGAACCTGTATATTGCTGAACCAGTATATAGCTGACCCTGTATATAGCTGACCCTGTAAATACTGTAGCTGACCCTGTATATAGCTGACCCTTTATATAGCTGACCCTGTAAATACTGTAGTTGACGCTGTATATAGCTGAACCTGTATATAGCTGACCCTGTAAATGCTGTAGCTGACCCTGTATATAGCTGACCCTGTATATAGCTGAACCTTTATACAGCTGACCCTGTATATAGCTGACCCTGTATATAGCTGACCCTGTAAATGCTGTAGCTTACCCTGTATATAGCTGACCCTGTAAATACTGTAGCTGACCCTGTATATAGCTAACCCTGTAAATACTGTAACTGAAACTGTATATAGCTGACCCTGTATATAGCTGACCCTTTATATAGCTGACCCTGTAAATACTGTAGCTGACGCTGTGTATAGCTGACCCTGTAAATACTGTAGCTGAAACTGTATATAGCTGACCCTGTATATAGCTGACCCTTTATATAGCTGACCCTGTAAATACTGTAGCTGACCCTGTATATAGCTGAACCTGTATATAGCTGACCCTGTATATAGCTGACCCTGTATATAGCTGACCCTGTAAATACTGTAGCTGAACCTGTATATAGCTGACCCTTTATATAGCTGACCTGTAAATACTGTAGTTGACGCTGTATATAGCTGAACCTGTATATTGCTGAACCTGTATATAGCTGACCCTGTATATAGCTAACCCTGTAAATACTGTAGCTGACCCTGTATATAGCTGAACCTGTATATAGCTGACCCTGTATATAGCTGAACCTGTATATAGCTGACCCTGTATATAGCTGAACCTGTATATAGCTGACCCTGTAAATACTGTAGCTGACCCTGTATATAGCTGACCCTGTAAATACTGTAGCTGACCCTGTATATAGCTGAACCTGTATATAGCTGAACGTGTATATAGCTGACCCTGTATATAGCTGAACCTGTATATAGCTGACCCTGTAAATGCTGTAGCTGACACTGTACATAGCTGACCCTGTATATGGCTGACCCTGTATATAGCTGACCCTGTATATACTGTAGCTGACCCTGTAAATGCTGTAGCTGACCCTGTATATAGCTGACCCTGCATATAGCTGACCATGTATATAGCTGACCCTGTATATAGCCGAACCTGTATATAGCTGACCCTTTATATAGCAGACCCTGTAAATACTGTAGCTGACGCTGTATATAGCTGAACCTGTATATAGCTGACCCTTTATATAGCTGACCCTGTAAATACTGTAGCTGACGCTGTATATAGCTGAACCTGTATATAGCTGACCCTTTATATAGCTGACCCTTTATATAGCTGACCCTGTAAATACTGTAGCTGACCCTGTATATAGCTGAACCTGTAAATAGTTGACCCTGTAAATGCTGTAGCTGACCCTGTATATAGCTGAACCTGTATATTGCTGAACCTGTATATAGCTGACCCTGTATATAGCTAACCCTGTAAATACTGTAGCTGACCCTGTATATAGCTGAACCTGTATATAGCTGACCCTGTATATAGCTGAACCTGTATATAGCTGACCCTGTATATAGCTGAACCTGTATATAGCTGACCCTGTAAATACTGTAGCTGACCCTGTATATAGCTGACCCTGTAAATACTGTAGCTGACCCTGTATATAGCTGACCCTGTATATAGCTGAACCTGTATATAGCTGACCCTGTAAATGCTGTAGCTGACACTGTACATAGCTGACCCTGTATATGGCTGACCCTGTATATAGCTGACCCTGTATATACTGTAGCTGACCCTGTAAATGCTGTAGCTGACCCTGTATATAGCTGACCCTGCATATAGCTGACCATGTATATAGCTGACCCTGTATATAGCCGAACCTGTATATAGCTGACCCTTTATATAGCAGACCCTGTAAATACTGTAGCTGACGCTGTATATAGCTGAACCTGTATATAGCTGACCCTTTATATAGCTGACCCTATAAATACTGTAGCTGACGCTGTATATAGCTGAACCTGTATATAGCTGACCCTTTATATAGCTGACCCTTTATATAGCTGACCCTGTAAATACTGTAGCTGACGCTGTATATAGCTGAACCTGTATATAGCTGACCCTGTAAATGCTGTAGCTGACCCTGTATATAGCTGAACCTGTATATAGTTGACCCTGTAAATGCTGTAGCTGACCCTGTATATAGCTGAACCTGTATATAGCTGACCCTGTATATAGCTGACCCTTTATATAGCTGACCCTGTAAATACTGTAGCTGACCCTGTATATAGCTGAACCTGTATATAGCTGACCCTGTAAATGCTGTAGCTGACCCTGTATATAGCTGACCCTTTATATAGCAGACCCTGTAAATACTGTAGCTGACCCTGTAAATACTGTAGCTGAAACTGTATATAGCTGACCCTGTATATAGCTGACCCTTTATATAGCTGACCCTGTAAATACTGTAGCTGACCCTGTATATAGCTGAACCTGTATATAGCTGACCCTGTATATAGCTGACCCTGTATATAGCTGACCCTGTAAATACTGTAGCTGAACCTGTATATAGCTGACCCTTTATATAGCTGACCTGTAAATACTGTAGTTGACGCTGTATATAGCTGAACCTGTATATTGCTGAACCTGTATATAGCTGAACCTGTATATTGCTGAACCTGTATATAGCTGACCCTGTAAATACTGTAGCTGACCCTGTATATAGCTGACCCTTTATATAGCTGACCCTGTAAATACTGTAGTTGACGCTGTATATGGCTGAACCTGTATATTGCTGAACCAGTATATAGCTGACCCTGTATATAGCTGACCCTGTAAATACTGTAGCTGACCCTGTATATAGCTGACCCTTTATATAGCTGACCCTGTAAATACTGTAGTTGACGCTGTATATAGCTGAACCTGTATATAGCTGACCCTGTAAATGCTGTAGCTGACCCTGTATATAGCTGACCCTGTATATAGCTGAACCTTTATACAGCTGACCCTGTATATAGCTGACCCTGTATATAGCTTACCCTGTAAATGCTGTAGCTTACCCTGTATATAGCTGACCCTGTAAATGCTGTAGCTGACCCTGTATATAGCTAACCCTGTAAATACTGTAACTGAAACTGTATATAGCTGACCCTGTATATAGCTGACCCTTTATATAGCTGACCCTGTAAATACTGTAGCTGACGCTGTGTATAGCTGACCCTGTAAATACTGTAGCTGAAACTGTATATAGCTGACCCTGTATATAGCTGACCCTTTATATAGCTGACCCTGTAAATACTGTAGCTGACCCTGTATATAGCTGAACCTGTATATAGCTGACCCTGTATATAGCTGACCCTGTATATAGCTGACCCTGTAAATACTGTAGCTGAACCTGTATATAGCTGACCCTTTATATAGCTGACCTGTAAATACTGTAGTTGACGCTGTATATAGCTGAACCTGTATATTGCTGAACCTGTATATAGCTGACCCTGTATATAGCTAACCCTGTAAATACTGTAGCTGACCCTGTATATAGCTGAACCTGTATACAGCTGACCCTGTATATAGCTGAACCTGTATATAGCTGACCCTGTATATAGCTGAACCTGTATATAGCTGACCCTGTAAATACTGTAGCTGACCCTGTATATAGCTGACCCTGTAAATACTGTAGCTGACCCTGTATATAGCTGAACCTGTATATAGCTGAACCTGTATATAGCTGACCCTGTATATAGCTGAACCTGTATATAGCTGACCCTGTAAATACTGTAGCTGACCCTGTATATAGCTGACCCTGTAAATACTGTAGTTGACTCTGCATATAGCTGACCCTGTATATAGCTGAACCTGTATATAGCTGACCCTGTAAATACTGTAGCTGACCCTGTATATAGCTGACCCTGTAAATACTGTAGCTGACCCTGTAAATATCTCCCTGTATATAGCTCACCCTGTAAATATCTCCCTGTATATAGCTGACCCTTTATATAGCTGACCATGTATATAGCTGCCCCTGTATATAGCTGACCCTGTAAATATCTCCCTGTATATAGCTGACCCTTTATATAGCTGACCCTGTATATAGCTGCCCCTGTATATAGCTGACCCTGTAAATATCTCCCTGTATATAGCTGACCCTTTAAATAGCTGAACCTGTATATAGCTGACCCTGTAAATATCTCCCTGTATATAGCTGACCCTGTATATAGCTGACCCTGTAAATACTGTAGCTGACCCTGTATATAGCTGACCCTGTAAATATCTCCCTGTATATAGCTGACCCTGTAAATACTGTAGTTAACGCTGTATATAGCTGAACCTGTATATAGCTGACCCTGTAAATGCTGTAGCTGACCCTGTATATAGCTGACCCTGTATATAGCTGACCCTGTAAATACTGTAGTTGACTCTGCATATAGCTGACCCTGTATATAGCTGAACCTGTATATAGCTGACCCTGTAAATACTGTAGCTGACCCTGTATATAGCTGACCCTCTAAATACTGTAGCTGACCCTGTATATAGCTGACCCTGTAAATATCTCCCTGTATATAGCTGACCCTGTAAATATCTCCCTGTATATAGCTGACCCTTTATATAGCTGACCCTGTATATAGCTGCCCCTGTATATAGCTGACTCTGTAAATATCTCCCTGTATATAGCTGACCCTGTATATAGCTGACCCTGTAAATACTGTAGCTGACCCTGTATATAGCTGACCCTGTAAATATCTCCCTGTATATAGCTGACCCTGTAAATATCTCCCTGTATATAGCTGACCCTTTATATAGCTGACCCTGTATATAGCTGACCCTGTATATAGCTGACCCTGTAAATACTGTAGTTGACGCTGTATATAGCTGAACCTGTATATAGCTGACCCTGTAAATACTGTAGCTGAACCTGTATGTAGCTGACCCTGTAAATACTATAGTTGACGCTGTATATAGCTGAACCTGTATATTGCTGAACCAGTATATAGCTGACCCTGTATATAGCTGACCCTGTATATAGCTGACCCTGTAAATACTGTAGCTGACCCTGTATATAGCTAACCCTGTAAATACTGTAACTGACCCTGTATATAGCTGACTCTGCATATAGCTGACCCTGTATATAGCTGACTCTGCATATAGGTGAACCTGTATATAGCTGACTCTGCATATAGCTGACCCTGTATATAGCTAACCCTGTAAATACTGTAACTGACCCTGTATATAGCTGACCCTGTATATAGCTGACCCTGTATATAGCTAACCCTCTAAATACTGTAACTGACCCTGTATATAGCTGACTCTGCATATAGCTGACCCTGTATATAGCTGACCCTGTATATAGCTGACTCTGCATATAGCTGACCCTGTATATAGCTGACCCTGTAAATACATTAGTTGACGCTGTAAATTGCGCTCTCTGTTTATCGCTCCTTGTATATAGCTGACCCTGTAGATAGCTATCTGTATATATATCCCTGTATATAGCTGACCCTGTATATAGGTGACCCTGTATATAGGTGACCCTGCATATAGGTGACCTTGTATATAGGTGACCCTGTATATAGCTGACCCTGTAAATACATTAGTTGACGCTGTAAATTGCGCTCTCTGTTTATCGCTCCTTGTATATAGCTGACCCTGTAGATAGCTATCTGTATATATATATCCTTGTATATAGGTGACCCTGTATATTGGTGACCCTGTATATAGCTGACCCTTTATATAGCTATCTGTATATATATCCCTGTATATAGCTGACCCTGTATATAGGTGACCCTGTATATAGGTGACCCTGCATATAGGTGACCTTGTATATAGGTGACCCTGTATATAGCTGACCCTTTATATAGCTATCTGTATATATATCCTTGTATATAGCTGACCCTATATATAGGTGACCCTGTATATAGGTGACCCTGTATATAGGTGACCTTGTATATAGGTGACCCTGTATATAGCTGACCCTGTATATAGCTGACCCTGTATATAGCTGACCCTGTATATAGGTGACCTTGTATATAGGTGACCCTGTATATAGCTGACCCTGTATATAGCTGACCCTGTATATAGCTGACCCTGTATATAGCTGACCCTGTATATAGGTGACCCTGTATATAGCTGACCCTGTATATAGGTGACCCTGTATATAGCTGACCCTGTATATAGCTGACCCTGTATATAGGTGACCTTGTATATAGGTGACCCTGTATATAGCTGACCCTGTATATAGCTGACCCTGTATATAGCTGACCTTGTATATAGGTGACCCTGTATATAGCTGACCCTGTATATAGCTGACCCTGTATATAGCTGACCCTGTATATAGGTGACCCTGTATATAGCTGACCCTTTATATAGCTATCTGTATATATATCCTTGTATATAGCTGACCCTGTATATAGGTGACCCTGTATATAGGTGACCCTGTATATAGGTGACCCTGTATATAGGTGACCCCGTATATAGCTGACCCTGTATATAGCTGACTCTGTATATAGCTGACCATGTATATGGCTGACCCTGTATATAGCTGACCCTGTAAACACTATAGCTGACCCTGTATGTAGCTGATTCTGTATATAATTGACCATGTATATGGCTGACCCTGTATATAGCTGACCCTGTAAACACTGTAGCTGACCCTGTATGTAGCTGATTCTGTATATAATTGACCATGTATATGGCTGACCCTGTATATAGCTGACCCTGTAAACACTGTAGCTGACCCTGTATGTAGCTGACTCTGTATATAATTGACCATGTATATGGCTGAACCTGTATATAGCTGACCCTGTAAACACTGTAGCTGACCCTGTATGTAGCTGATTCTGTATATAATTGACCATGTATATGGCTGACCCTGTATATAGCTGACCCTGTAAACACTGTAGCTGACCCTGTATGTAGCTGACTCTGTATATAATTGACCATGTATATGGCTGACCCTGTATATAGCTGACCCTGTAAACACTGTAGCTGACCCTGTGTATAGCTGACTCTGTATATAATTGACCATGTATATGGCTGACCCTGTAAACACTGTAGCTGACCCTGTGTATAGCTGACTCTGTATATAATTGACCATGTATATGGCTGACCCTGTATATAGCTGTATAAAAACTGTAGCTGACCCTGTATGTAGCTGTATATAGCTGACCCTGTATAAAAACTGTAGCTGACCCTGTATGTAGCTGACTCTGTATATAATTGACCATGTATATGGCTGACCCTGTGTATAGCTGACTCTGTATATAATTGACCATGTATATGGCTGACCCTGTATATAGCTGACCCTGTAAACACTGTAGCTGACCCTGTGTATAGCTGACTCTGTATATAATTGACCATGTATATGTCTGACCCTGTATATAGCTGACCCTGTAAACACTGTAGCTGACCCTGTGTATAGCTGACTCTGTATATAATTGACCATGTAAATATGGCTGAAAATAAGTATTTAGCTAACAAAAGTTTATCTCAATACTTTGTATAACACTGTAGCTGACCCTGTATGTAGCTGACTCTCTGTTGCTGGTTTTTTGGCCCATTCCTCCATGCAGATCTCCTCTAGAACAGCGATGTTATGGAGCTGTTGCTGGGCAACATGGACTTTCAACTCCCTCCAAAGATTTTCTATGGGGTTGAGATCTGGAGACTGGCTAGGCCACTCCAGGACCTTGAAATGCTTCTTACGAAGCCACTCCTTCGTTGCCCGGGCGGTGTGTCTGGGATCATTGTCATGCTGAAAGACCCAGCCACGTTTCATCTTCAATGCCCTTGCTGATGGGAGTAGGTTTTCACTCAAAATCTCACGATACATGGCCCCATTCATTCTTTCCTTTACACGGATCAGTCGTCCTGGTCCCTTTGCAGAAAAACAGCCCCAAAGCATGATGTTTCCACCCCCATGCTTCACAGTAGGTATGGTGTTCTTTGGATGCAACTCAGCATTCTTTGTCCTCCAAACACGACGAGTTGAGTTTTTACCAAAATGTTCTATTTTGGTTTCATCTGACCATATGACATTCTCCCAATCTTCTCCTGGATCATCCAAATGCTCTCTAGCAAACTTCAGACGGGCCTGGACATGTACTGGCTTAAGCAGGGGGACACGTCTGGCACTGCAGGATTTGAGTCCCTGGCAACGTAGTGTGTTACTGATGGTAGGCTTTGTTACTTTGGTCCCAGCTCTCTGCAGGTCATTCACTAGGTCCCCCCGTGTGGTTCTGGGATTTTTGCTCACCGTTCTTGTGATCATTTTGACCCCACAGGGTGAGATCTTGCGTGGAGCTCCAGATCGAGGGAGATTATCAGTGGTCTTGTATGTCTTCCATTTCCTAATAATTGCTCCCACATTTGATTTCTTCCAACCAAGCTGCTTACCTATTGCTGATGCAGTCTTCCCAGCCTGGTGCAGGTCTACAATTTTGTTTCTGGTGTCCTTTGACAGCTCTTTGGTCTTGGCCATAGTGGAGTTTGGAGTGTGACTGTTTAAGGTTGTGGACAGGTGTCTTTTATACTGATAACAAGTTCAAACAGGTGCCATTAATACAGGTAACGAGTGGAGGACAGAGGAGCCTCTTAAAGAAGAAGTTACAGATCTGTAAGAGCCAGAAATCTTGCTTGTTTGTAGGTGACCAAATACTTATTTTCCACCATAATTTGCAAATAAATTCATTAAAAATCCTACAATGTGATTTTCTGGATTTTTTTTCTAATTTTGTCTGTCATAGTTGAAGTGTACATATGATGAAAATTACAGGCCTCTCTCATATTTTTAAGTGGGAGAACTTGCACAATTGGTGGCTGACTAAATACGTTTTTGCCCCACTGTATATAGCTGACCCTGTATATAGCTGACCCTGTAAATATCTTCCTGTATAAAGCTGACCCTGTAAATATCTCCCTGTATATAGCTGACCCTCTATATAGCTGACCCTGTAAATGTCTCCCTGTATATAGCTGACCCTGTAAATATCTCCCTGTATATAGCTGACCCTGTATATAGCTGAACCTGTAAATATCTCCCTGTATATAGCTGACCTTGTAAATATCTCCCTGTATATAGCTGACCCTGTAAATATCTCCCTGTATATAGCTGACCCTGTAAATATCTCCCTGTATATAGCTGACCCTGTAAATATCTCCCTGTATATAGCTGACCCTGTAAATATCTCCCTGTATATAGCTGACCCTGTATATAGCTGACCCTGTATATAGCTGGCCCTGTATATAGCTGACCCTGTAAATATCTCCCTGTATATAGCTGACCCTGTATATAGCTGACCCTGTATATAGCTGACCCTGTAAATATCTCCCTGTATATAGCTGACCCTGTAAATATCTCCCTGTATATAGCTGACCCTGTAAATATCTCCCTGTATATAGCTGACCCTGTAAATATCTCCCTGTATATAGCTGACCCTGTATAAACTGTAGCTTCATTCGTGTGTATTTGTATTTCTCTTCTCTTATTGTCATTGTTTGTTATTTTCTTGTTTTATTCTGTATCGTTGGGAATGTTTGTAAGTAAGCATTTCACAGTAAGGTCTCCCTCCACCCTTTGTGTTCTGCGCATGTGTCAAATACAATTAGATTTGATTTGACAACCCAACACTAGTTTAAATTGCCTCTCACAGAGGGGGGCTGGAGAGAATACAGGTGTTGCTCATCTGAAAACTGGTGTTCATCAACGTTTCTTTTTAGATTTCTAGTGATGTTGGTAATACTAAGACTCTTAAAGCAGCTTCAGATATAGCCCTTTATCCATGTCAGCTGTGCTTCCTTCACTCTTTCACAAAGACATAAATCAAGTGCCCACAGAAGTATTACAGCTGTGTGTTTTCAGTTTGTGAACTTCGGAAATGGGGTGTATGGCATAGATCAATAGTTTCTATATGTTGTTATAGTTACTGGGTGTGTTGTGTCTGAAGGATAAATGAATGAACAGATCGATCTGTCTTGGAAATGGAAAGAAATGACAAGTCTGATATCACCCAATATGTTTTGGTGGAGGGATGGAGGGAGTGAGCAGAGATGTCGGCCCAGTCATAAGACCTGTTATCCAAACTCCATTCTTCTTTGTGTTCCAGCTGCCACCCGAAGTGTGAAAGATGAAGCCCTCAGCCCTCATGTTCCTCCTTATCAGCTCTGCCGCCTGCATCAATCTCAAATACATCTCCAAGAGAAACTCGGGTAAGTCCACAAGTCTCCCTTTTAATCATGGCCAATCTATAGGTGACCAAAACTTTGATTCATTTGACTTTTGTTTTATCACGTCCCTCTTGTTGAAAGGAAATTAATTTCCCCATATCTATTCACTGACGCAACCTTGTGTTTGCACAACAAATGTGGAGGTCTTGATTTGCGAGTGTTATTGTTCAGTTTATTATTCTGTGTGGTGGTGTGTTGTCAGATGTTGTCTACTCTCTGTGCTCTGTGATACATGTGTTGAATGTGTTTGTTGCAACCAGATATCCAGTTTGAGCTGTATATTTATCTTTCCTTCTGGCTTTTGGTGCTAGTGATGCCTTTTTTGGTCCTTCGTTCCTCCACAGAGGGAGTAAAGGTCAAATAAAAGCTCCTTCCTTTCTATAGGGCTATCTAATCCAGTTCAGTCCCTGCTTTGGAGACTCATCAATGTGTTTTATCCCCCACTCACATTGTGTGTCTGTTTGCGTGTGGGTGAGGGTGTGTGGTGAGCAATTATGTTATCAGTGCCAAACGGGCTTTTATGTGGGCGGCAATAACATAGAAGCAATCTTGTCTGTCAGTTTCTCACCCAGTGTGAGATTGAAATGTTTGGCATTTTCTCTCCTTGCAGTACCAGATGATCAGACAGAGACTGCATGTTATTTTGTTTCCCGTTAATATTTGATGTAACACCTCCCTGTGTGAGAGGAATTGCAAAAACAGAGTGTTAATTGTCAGAAGACAGAGACAGCTTTGATTCAATTAATGTTTTCTTTTCTTTTGAAGATGCTTAAACTTTGAGGAAATGTGCTGACGCTTTCAGCTGATGCTGAAATTGCTTTTTGTTCAAATCAGTCAAGCAATTTAAATGATGTTAGTAGAATTATGAACTAAAGACACTGAACAAAGAATCCAGGAATACATTAAATCAAGGAACCCCACAGGCCACGCAATTTTCCACTCTGGAGAAGAAAAAGCAAGCCGTGGCTTATCAGTTGTTATCTGATCAACCGCAATCCAGATAAAGTCAGCCTTATCAAAATATAAGAAGAAGAACCTAATTGTTTTTTCTGGCCATTCCTGTTAAGATCTCACCTCCCCTGTCACCCCAGGAAGTTGTGTCCGGGGAGAATGTGTGCTCCTGATAATGCTTGGTAATTCGCTGAATTTCCATTGAGGGAAGGTTAAGGGTAAGCAGGCAACGAACGGCGCAGAATCTTTCTGATCTTGAAACGACAGGACACTTGAATCCCTCGGTTAATGCTTTAAAGTGCCCGGAGCATCCTGAGTGATTTTTTTTTTTTTTAAAGGTACTTGAAGCGTGGGACATACGGTTAAATAAGTCATTTCTCCTAGATTCTCTAAGACAATACCACTGCAACATGTCATGTGATTCATCTAAATGCAGCCATTACTTCCACCCCTTTGATTAAGAGCTGAATTGTGCATTGAGCTCTATAATGCTGAACCTGTCTGAGGGGAAATATATGTGGTTTCACACACTGGAGATTATTGCCAGGTTATTCATTTGTCAGGTTTACATATGAAATGATGATGTTTTAAAATCATTGTTATAGTCTTGGTTTGATACATGAGTAGAGGAGCCATCTTAGTTAGTTTAACGTCTGTAGAGAATGAAATACAAACAAAACTAGTGGTAATCTCAAATAAGGGCTCTAGGCCCAACATTAAACATCATTCTCCCATTCATATTTAATGAACAGAAACTCAATTAGCAACTTAAAAGATGCAGCTCGTGTGACTTGGTAATAAAGGCATGTTTTATGATTAGGTAGCTGCTGCTAATGGGTGCAGACAGAGGATGTAGCAGCAGCTGTGCAAGCCTCAGAGACTAGGAGTCAAGTAAAGTGATTTAGCAAAACAATTAGCGCTAACATGTCCGTGGAAAGCCTGAAAGACCCATGACAAACACAAGTTAAGGTTTGGCTAAATAATTCTAACACGGCCAAGTTCAGTACGTCATGATGGTCTCCTGTTTATGAGTGTTCTGCACAGTCCTTCTAAAGAACTTTAAAGCTGCATTCTGTCTGTATGTGTCCAAAATGGCACCCTGTTCCCTTTATAGTTCACTACTTTTGACCCCCCCATAGGGCTCTGGTCAACAGTAGTGCACTATATAGGGATAGGGCGCAATTTGCGACACATCCTCTGTCTGTGCATTTGTCTGAGGAGCCAAACAGTCATATCTCCAGGAAGGTGCTCTAACATGGACTTTTGCCTTCTCAACGAAGGGAAATACTAAGAATCTAAGGACATCCCTCTCCTTCTCCTGTAACCTCAGCCTCCTGCTGCAGCCCTGTTGGAGATGTCTCCTCCACTCTGTCAGATGGCAACCTTCACTGCCAAATAACCAGTCTCCTCCTTTGAATTATTTTCATTAAACTCTTAACATTGAGAGAAAAGATTCAATGGGAGTGTAAAGGTTACTGATTTCACAACCAGTACACAATAGTTTAGCATATGAAAGGCCTCAGCTCCAACGTGTGTCACTAATGTCTGCCTACGCCTAAGCTCTCCGCTTTAATATAGCAGGTTCTGCTTCTGAAAGCTGTCACATAATATGAAATGGAACTCAAACAATGACGTTCTTCCTCTCTTTTAAAAAGCTGGGAATAGTCTTTAGTAATCTGCTTCAGACTGCTACTGGCTGTTTGTACTAGCCAATATTCAAACCAGATAAAAGACAGAAATTAAATTAAAAAGATCTTCAAAGACCCTTTTCACTGCTGACTTTGTCAGAGTGCTTCTGTGCTTTCATTCCAGCAGGCCTTTCACGTTGGCTTCTCCCTTAAGTCAAGAGAAACCCTGTCAACATACTCTCTGTGTCAATCCCACAACCAGCTAAACCGTGGGGTGTTTCTGTGTGAAAGTATAGGCATACAGTACATGCATTTTTAAAGACACTAACATATGAATAGTATATGTACCACTATATGTATATAGTAAATGTACCACTAGAAATAATGCACACAAAGATATGATATGAATTTTTTCTAAAATCTGATGTCCTAATGTTATGTTGGGGGTACTGGAGGACTAGAGTTGGGAACCACTGGACTAACATCACATCAACACCATTATCCCAGAAACCCTAGACCCACTTCAATTTTCATACCGCCCCAACAGATCCACAGATGATGCAATCTCTATTGCACTCCACACTGCCCTTTCACACCTGGACAAAAGGAACACCTATGTGAGAATACTGTTCATTGACTACAGCTCAGTGTTCAAAACCAAAGTGCCCTCAAAGCTCATCACTAAGCTAAGGACCCTGGGACTAAACACCTCCCTCTGCAACTGGATCCTGGACTTCCTGACGGGCCGACCCCAGGTGGTAAGGGTAGGTAACAACACATCCGCCACGCTGATCCTCAACACAGGGGCCCCTCAGGGGTGTGTGCTCAGTTCCCTCCTGTACTCCCTGTTCACTCATGACTGCACGGCCAGGCACGACTCCAAAACCATCATTAAGTTTGCCAGTGACACAACAGTGGTAGGCCTGATCGCAGACAACAACGAGACAGCCTATAGGGAGGAGGTCAGAGACCTGGCTGTGTGGTGCCTGGACAACAACCTCTCCATCAATGTGATCAAGACAAAGGAGATGATTGTGGACTACAGGAAAAGGAGGACCGAGCACACCCCCATTCTCATCGACGGGGCTGAAGTGGAGCAGGTTGTCCACATCACCAACAATCTAACATGGTCCAAGCACACCAAGACATTCGTGAAGAGGGCAAGACAAAACCTATTCCCCCTCAGGAGACTGAAAAGATTTGGCATGGGTCCTCACATCCTCAAAAGGTTCTACAGCTGCAACATCAAGAGCATCCTGATGGGTTGCATCACTGCCTGGTATGGAAACCGCTCGTCCTCCGACCGCAAGGCACTACAGAGGGTAGTACGTACTGCACAGTACATCACTGGGGCCAAGCTTCCTGCCATCCAGGACCTCTATACCAGGCGGTGTCAGAGGAAGGCCCAAAAAATTTGACCATTAGACCAGTATGGGGGTACTAGAGGGCTGGAGTTGGGAACCACTGGACTAAACCATTAGACCAGTATAGGGGAACTGGATGGCTGGAGTTGGGAAACACTGGACTAAACCATTAGACCAGTATGGGGGTACTGGGGGCCTGGAGTTGGAACCACTGGGATAAACCATTAGACCAGTATGGGGGTACTAGAGGGCTGGAGTTGGGAACCACTGGACTAAACCATTAGACCAGTATGGGGGTACTGGATGGCTGGAGTTGGGAAACACTGGACTAAACCATTAGACCAGTATGGGGGTACTGGAGGCCTGGAGTTGGGAAACACTGGACTAAACCATTAGACCAGTATGGGGGTACTGGGGGCCTGGAGTTGGGAAACACTAGACTAAACCATTAGACCAGTATGGGGGTACTGGGGGCCTGGAGTTGGGAAACACTGGACCAAACCATTAGACCGGTATGGGGGTACTGGGGACCTGGAGTTGGGAAACACTGGACTAAACCATTAGACCAGTATGGGGGTACTGGATGGCTGGAGTTGGGAAACACTGGACTAAACCATTAGACCAGTATGGGGGTACTAGAGGGCTGGAGTTGGGAACCACTGGACTAAACCATTAGACCAGTATGGGGGTACTAGAGGGCTGGAGTTGGGAACCACTGGACTAAACCATTAGACCAGTATGGGGGTACTAGAGGGCTGGAGTTGGGAAACACTGGACTAAACCATTAGACCAGTATGGGGGTACTGGATGGCTGGAGTTGGGAAACACTGGACCAAACCATTAGACCAGTATGTTATCCTTTACATGCAGATCATAATCATGATGATATGAAGCAGTTATGTCATTAATTATTCATTGGTTTCCTGATATTTAATTGCCATGGCAGTATGGTTAACATTTAGAACTTTTAAATGTTCTTAAGTGTTTAAAAGAAACTAAATTCCGCCACGTAGGTAAATGTATTTCCAGTGGGAACTACCAGTGGGAACTCATGTCATACTTATAACAGGATTTAATTTAATGTATTATAGATGGAATGTGATGGACTATTGCTGCCTCAGGGAATTTGTCTATTTAATAGGCAGCAAGCTATTCAGTCAGTCATCAAGGAAGCACAAACTGTTGAGCAAAGATCTCTTGACTCACAAACTAATTTGAACACCACTCTCTTTCTGCCGCACTGGGCTCTCCCAGGAAAACACCCCAAGACATTCAGTCAGACACTGTCTCCACCGTCCATGACTCTGATATCCGCTGTTTGTTTCAAACTCAAATATTGATAGCTTGACACCATTTGACTTGCAGGCTGCGCACTTGACAACGTGATGAGCTTTGCTAATAGACACTTCCTTGTTATGTCTGCTCACTATGTGGCCAACGTGTAGATTGAGTGATAATGTAAATGTGGTAGTGTGCGAGTGTGTGAACGTAAGGGCAATTTAACGTGATGTTAATGTGTTTGTCAGGATGGGGCTGTTATATGTGGATGTCAGGATGGGGATGTTATATGTGGATGTCGATTAATTACTGTCCTAATATTCTTCTTCAAGAGCCAGGCTCTGCTTCATGGTGTACTACGTGACAGTTGGTTCAATGAGGAACCCCCAGATTTGGACATCATTCATTTAATCATGTAATTAATAAAGAAGAGAAGCCATAACCTATCCCCCCTTATGGAAGACAGTTATCACATTAATAGTTTAATATCCTGTAATCTTGGTGAATCAGCCCTTCTCCTTTTTCTCTGTCATGTTGGTTGCGTTTAAAAGTAAAGTCCATCTCCCCACCCTCGTCCCATCTCACCTGTAACAACTGCAGCCCATCAAGAGCTGCTGTAAATCTACATATTGCACTGGGATCAAGTTTTTCTCTATCTGTCAAAGTAAGGCAGTTAAGATTATGAGTCACTAAGAAAACACCTTTTCAGTGCACAGCTATCCCCATGGCAACGAGCCACAAAGTGGAAATGCCAACACAATTTTGACTCAAGAAGCCCTGCAACCCTCAACCCACTCGCCCATTCTCCTCTCCAACTGTCACTCCTATGGTCAATTATTTCACTGAACACGCACTACTTAATCATTTTTCATTCACTCTGCCATGTTGGCTCAACAGTGAAATAAATTACTCTGCCATGTTGGCCCAATAATGTCTTATATTACTCTGTCATGTTGGCCCAACAGTGTAATATATTACTCTTCCGCATTGGGCCAATAATGTAATATATTACTCCGCCACGTTGGCCCCACAATGTAATATATTAGATTGGAATTAACTCTCTATTTTCAGCATGTGATAAGTATTCATGTAATTCATTACCTGATTACAGCAGCAGTTTGTAAATAAGCTTAGAAACAAATGAACACTGAACGCCTCAACCATACAATAGTAAACACTGGCCATATGATTCATTTTCTACCGCTTTAGGAGCGGAGGAGTGAAAAAAATAAATCAACATGTTTGGAATCTGTGGTCTCCCTGTAATGCAGTCAGACCTTTGAACATCATAGTGAGCAGTGGCCCGTTTCCAACAATTACACTGAAAAAGGCTTTCCTGTCAAAAAGGGGCCCTTGGGAACAGTGCTATGAATAAATATAAACGCACAGGCCGGCAGTTTTGTGGCGGGGGAAAGGGATTGAGACATCAGGAATCATTTCAACTAGTCCAGAATACGAGGACAAGGCGTGAAGAGTGATGACCATGCATTTAACTGCCACTCATGTAGTGTACCAAGGTTCAAGCAGTAAGGCTGGCCTGAATGCTTGTTTAAAGTGGAACTGACAGCGTTTTAAATACTTTGCAGATATGAAACAAACAGACAATCATAATATCAGTAAAAAATATTACATTCCCAGTTTATGCTACAAAACCAACTTCATAAGAGGTTATAAAAATAGGTTCTATTGGATTCAAAATTTCAGGCACAGATGAATGCAGTTCATCAGATTCATATAATTCCGCAACACATTTATTGGTAGTCCAAAAAATATATCCCGTTGTAAATCACAGCCGGCCTGGTACATTGTTTGCTGCCTCCAATTATTTGGGATGCACTGTTTAAGTTTCAACGATTCAATATGTGACCCGTTTCAAGAATCTAGGAATATGTCGCACAACACTACTTCACAGGAGAGGCATTTGATCGTCTTTTTTGTTGTTGTTTGTTTTTGAATTTTACCCCAATTTCATGGTATCCAATTGTTAGTAGTTACTGTCTTGTCCCATCGCTACAACTCCCGTACGGGCTCGGGACAGACGAAGGTCGAAAGCCATGCGTCCTCCAAAACACAACCGAACCACTGCTTCTTAACACAGCACACATCCAACCAAGAAGCCAGCCGCACCAATGTGTCGGAGGAAACACCATGCACCTGGCGACCTGGTTAGCGTGCACTGCGCCCAGCCCGCCACAGGAGTCGCTAGTGCACGATGAGACAAGGATATCCCTACCGGCCAAACCCTCCCTAAACCAGACGACGCTAGGCCAATCGTGCATCGCCCCATGGACCTCCCGGTCGCGGCCGGATGCGACAGAGCCTGGGCTCAAACCCAGAGTCTCTGGTAGCACAGCTAGCACTGCGATGCAGTGACCGAGACCACTGCGCCACCCGTGAGGCCTTTGATCGTCTTTTTTTGGCAGAAATTCCTTCTGGACGATGTGAACTTTCTTGTGCCATAATAACAAACTTGTAATCCATCTGTAAATATGAATACAATTGTTAAATGACGAGTCATGTTAGTTTAGCCACAGAAAAAGTCAGGAACCTTCCTGCTAGCCATGATAGGCTAAGATAATGGCTGAGCTGTACATGCCGGGAGATGAGTTTGGATTGATCTGCCATGTTGTATGCTCCTTTCCTATAATTTGCATGGCTAGTTGTAGCTTAATGTTAGCTAGCTAACATTGAACCTAGTTGGTTAGCTTTAGCTACCTACAGATTCATACTACAGCTATGACAATCAGTTTGTATTGGTAGTAGTATAAATTGAGATTATTAATTTTTTAGCTATCTAGCTAGCTACATGTCTAAACAAAAGATTCCACTTCATCAGATGATTACATGACCCATCAAGTTAGCCAGGTGTGTCTAAGGGTGATTACTGCCATCTATTGTATTTCAGGAACATGTGTACATGTAGTGACAGTGACAGTAGTGACCCATCGACTTAGCTAGATGTGGCTGGGGGGTGGTTATATAATTTCTTCCACATGACCCATCAATTTAGACAAGTGTGTCTGGGTTAACATCATCAAATAATTATCTGGACACGTTCTGTTTTTGATATTGCTAATTTGCAAATATGCAAGTAACCATTTCACTGTGTCATTTACACATTTTACAATGGTATTTTAGTAATTTAGTAGACACTCTTATCCAGAGTGACTTACAGTTAGTGCATTCATCTTAAGATAGCTAGATGAGACAACCACATATCACACGCATACAAAGTACATTTTTCTTCAATAACGTAGCTAACAGTAGAGTCAGAGATAGAAGAGGGTGTCAAGTGCAAGTGCTGGCCCCTTTTTTCTTCACTTCCTGCCTGAATGACGTGCCCAAAGTAAACTGCCTGTAGCTCAGGCCCTGAAGCCAGGATATGCATATAATTGGTACCATTGGAAATAAAACACGTTGAAGTTTGTAGAAATGTTAAAATAATGTAGGAGAATATAACACAATCCAAAGAAAAATCAACCGGAAAGTTTTCCCTGGATGCAATTCCTATGGCGTCCACAGGGTGTCAGCAGTCTATGTTCAAGGTTTCAGGCTTGTAAAACGAATAAGAAATAACAGTTTTAGTAGAACGACATAGTCTTGTAAATTTGTGTTTGCTTGCGCCATAAAGACATTACGCACCTGCTAAAATCGGTTTCCTAGTGAACATACTTCCTTCCTTCCGAAAGAAGTATTATAGTTTGATTACATTTTAGGGTATCTGAGGAGTAAGACTTGTTGAAACAAAGTTTAGGGGTAGACTTTTAGATTCCTTTCTCTGCAAGTTCAACAAGTGGATTACTCAAATCGATGGTGCCAACTAAACCAACTTTTTGGGATATAAAGAAGGATTTTATCTAACAAAACGACATTACATGTTATAGCTGGGACCCTTTGGATGACAAATCAGAAGAAGATGTTCAAAAAGTAAATAGATTTTTAATCGTTACATGTGAATGTATAAGACACTTATATGTACATACATGTTTTAAATCCATAATATTGATGATTATTTATTTGAATTGCACGTCCTCCAGTCCGCCAGCGGGACACCGATCCTTAAGATTAAGTGTTTTTATTTTGGTATTTAACATACTGTTTGAAGAGGTAGTGTTTCAGATATTTTCTGAATATGGGCAAGGACTCCTAGCTTCCTAGCTTCAGGGGAAGCTGATTCCACCATTGGGGTGCCAGGACAGAGAAGAGCTTGGACTGGGCTGAGCGGGAGATTCCCTGTAGGGGTGGGAGGGCCATGAGACCTGAGGTGGCAGAACGGAGTGCTCGGGTTGCGGTGTAGGGTTTCAGCATAGCCTGAAGGTACACTTTCTGTATCCTGTGACAAAGAAACATGGATTTTATTTGATATAGTGTGTGTTTACCAGAGATGGTAATGTGAAGAACAACATGACCTGTACCAAAGTCAGATTAGGATATAGGCCAAGGACTAGATAAAGTATATTTTTACCTGGAGCCTTTTAACCTTTTCTTATTGTAGGCTTCTACCACTTAGTCTTGAAATCTTTGGTTGTTTTTTTATTCATTTTATTAAACTAGGCAAGTCAGTTAAGAACAAATTCTTATTTACAATGACGGCCTACCCCAGCCAAACCCAGACAACGCTGAACCAACGCTGAGCATCACCCTATGGGACTCCCAATCATGGCCGGATGTGACGCAGTGATGCCTCTTGCACTGAGATGCAGTGCCTTAGACCGCTGCACCACCCGGGAATTTACTTCACTACTCACTCTGTTTAGCACATGGCCTCACATGTGAGTCCTTAAAAAGATGGGTGGGGCTAAGGCTTAAGAGGGTGTGAACGATGCTGAATGGATGTAGACAAAGAAGAGCTCTCCAGTAGGTGTACCAAAATATTCAAGGGCCATTTTCTCAAAAGTGGGGTTTAATAAAGTTGATCAACTTTCAAAGCAGAATTACTTATCCATTGTTCCTCAACTGTAGTGTATGATATACAATTTTCTAGCTCTGAGTTTCTACTTTTATCAATAAAAAAAACGAAATAAAAAATGTTGCTACATAGGACCGAATCCATGTGGTGGGTCACAACTATAGGAAAAAAAATGGACGAATGTAACTAAGGCTGGGAATGTCAATACAATCAAACTAGCAAGGGCAATGATCAAAGGTCAGTCATAACGTGGCTAATAGGCTACTGTATCTATGTGTATAGCTATTTATTTAGCGAGATAAAAACACAGAGCCTAACGTTAGCTACCTAGCTGCTGGGAGGATGTCATGACATTGGAGGAGTGGGTGAGTGACCCTCATATCGGTTTTCGGTAGCTACGGCTAGCTGTAGATGCAGGTGTCATTTGGTTAGCTAGCAATAAATGAGAATTGTTTAGCTATCTAGCTATGCTGAACTTGAACGACTGTTATGCAGTTAATGTATGTCTTGCGTTCGTAAATTCTCTCTGGCTATCTACTCTGATTTTTAGAGCACTCTTGTCTGAGTGTGCCAGAACGCAGAATAACTGATGAATTTACAAACGTGCAACTCCCGCTGAATATGACCATTGTCAGTAAACAAAAAAGTAAGTCACAGACGCTCTAGATAACGTATAAACATTCTAACCAGCTCTGCTTGGGCGATTAAAATGGTCAGAGTGATGTGTTCTCTCATTTGTGTCTGGAAGTAGATAGCAAGCTAGCCAACTTTAGCCAGTTAGCTTGGGTGGTTGACTGCCATTGTGAGTAATGCGAAGATCAACCCTACTCCTCGGCTTCCTGTGTCTGTGTCAATCGTGCAGTGTGCGCTCGGGGTTCGAAACACTGAATTTACGAACAGACAATCTGACAACTCTGAATTTACGAACAACCCAGAGACACACTGAAGACAATTTATGAATGCACCCTTAGTTGTGTATTTCATTGATCAAATAGGCTGGCAAACAGGTAAGTTCACATTCAGTTGTCAAAACGTGGGTTGGGACAAGCATACATTGGCAGGCAAGCTGCAGAAGGACGCGCAGGCTACTATTCCCCATCGTTTATCAGTGCAATTTTGACGGCCAATTAGCTGAAAAAGTTTGTGGGTTTATCTAATTTTCCCTCATCTTACTCTGGCTAGCATTAGTTGTTGATATGTTGTTGTTGATGTGCATAACTAAGGGACAGATAGCCTACTCTTTCATGGTTGTTTGATCAATAAGACTGTACAGTTCCCAAATGTAAGAGTACTCCCTGGTATTTGCATATTTTCAGAAATCCATTTAGGTGTATTTTGTGGCTTTTGGCGAATGCTTTTTAATGATCTAAAGTCACGCTGTTGCTGCTGCCTGTAAACACACAGGCCAGTTCAAAGTGAATGATGGCAGGCCCGTGTGGCAAATGGCAAATATCTAAGTGCTCGAGTGTCAGAAAATAACAAATAAATAAAAAAGGTGTCATTTTCTTCCTGGGGGTGTATACTGTATGAACAGATTTTAATAATATTTCCTGTTGCTAAAATGCTGTCAGTTCCACTTTAACTTCATCCAGTAAGCATAACATAATTCACATAGTTTCTTATTCTACGGGCATAGTGGGAATGAATACAAAAGTATCATCATCACCATAGCGTATTGCTTCTTCTCCTTTATCCTATTAGCCATGTGTGGAATTCCATTCACCTATTGACCTTACAGCCTATACGCACGGCACAATAATACACCTTCCTCACGCTTTCTGTTTAACCTATGGCTCACTCACCTTCCTCTCTCTCAACCAATGGGTGTACATCTTGGGATGGATTTATATGTCAACTCACCCTCGTTCTCTAACTTCGCGTTTTTCAGCAAACGTTTTTGACAACCATCCACCAGCTATAATAACTTCAAGGCCCATCATTGGAACTCCTTTCTCCCAGCAGCCCCGCATACCTGCCATCACATCATCTGACTCTGAGGGTCTTCCCTCGGAGACAAGGCCATTCCCCAAACTATTAGATAAAATGTCATATTGCATTCTGTCTTTGTTGTTCATTCAGTTAAGCTTGTACGAGATTGAAATGTTGTTGTGCAATACTAAACATTCTATTTTTGCCCTGCACTGTTGGAGCTTAAGAATTTAAGCTTAAGAGTTTCACTGTACCCCACAATTACATCTGCGACCCTGTGCATGTGACTAATAAAGTTGTCTAATCTAATCTACTATACATATCCACATTGACTGACAACTCAGGTACTTGGGGGACATTTTGTGATGCTATAAAGCTAAGTGGCGTAATGCAAAACAGGAGGAAATAAAACAATTTGCCCATTTATTTGATCTACTGAAAATCTCAGGAACATTTGCATACGCTTTCATTCTCCTCAGGAATACAAGATTAGAATGTCGTTTTACAGTTCAAGGTAAAAGTTAAACTGTCCTAATTTGCACATGCTCTATTTCCTAGGATCTAAAATCCTCAAATAACCAGAGAAAAAGTTGGATACAGAATGCAGCAGCCTGCCTGTGCAGCCCCACTGTCAACCAACATGTAATTAAGTTATGCATTTGTCACTGTAGGTCCTTAGCCTTGTCATTTTTCCAAGCCTGAGTGTGCGTACAGATAGATTATACAATTCCAGCGGTGCCATCAACACATACAGAATCCTCTCTTGCCAAACTTCCTAGCCTTCTATTTATGTCAACAAGTAATTATGGCAGTCAAAGAAAGCCTTCCCTGGTGACCAGACATCTATTGTCAGCGTCTGGAACAGACATGTACATTATTCCCTCCCTACACATAATGAGGAAGTCAGTGAGCCTTTATAGAGGTGGCTTAGTGATCTTTCTCCATCTGAGGTGTGTGTGTGTGTGTGTGTGTGTGTGTGTGTGTGTGTGTGTGTGTCGAGCTGTTTATCTCTATTCCAATAGTAATTACATTGGGCTCACTTCAAACGAGTCAAGGACAGACTGGAAAACAGAGCTTGAGAATATCTTATTGAGAGACAAAGAGAGGGAAAGCAAGAGAGAGAGAGAGAGAGACAGAAAGAGGAAGCAAGAGAGAGAGATGGGCTAATTTTAAGAATAGAAAATGATCTGGTATGTTGATACCAGGGGAGGGTGATACATTGGAAGGTCTGTCTCTGGCCTTCTGAACATATAGGGAGGAGGTTGATACTTTTGAACTTGCTACAGAGCTGTTGACCTCTGGAGGGCTTTGTGGCAGGTCATTCCTGTGGGATTATAAGTGCTTTGCGGCAGTCCATTCCAGGTGTAGTATGAGAGAAGAGCATAAAGGGTTAACCCCTCAAAGTGCGTCAGTGTCATGGCTCCTAATGCCAGCACCCATCTGACAACAGGATGGTTAGTTTAAATGGCATTAAGTTACTCAGTGGAAAAGAGTAGCCCATAGCATTGTATTGGCACCATCATTAAATGAGGATGATCTATTTATCCCTTTAGGGAACGGCTAATGAAATAGTTCCTCAAATACAAGGCTAGCAGTACAATGAGTATGGTTTGCTACTGTATTTAGTGATCTCTAATAATAGTTATTTTTCATGGGACAATTAATTCACAGAAAAACATAAAAATGATTTATTGTAAACATATGTCTCAAAATACATACAGCTTTTTTTGAAGTAAGAAGGCCATTTCAGAGTAGCTGGAAATAATAACCTTGGTATTAACTTATTGCTAAAAACCAGTGCTTGTACCATCTCATGTTGAGTGGGTCTGGATGCATTTTGCAGTCTGGATATACCATTTTTTCGTCTACATTTAGAAAAACAAGAAGAGTGGGATGCAGCTGCGTGTTTAATGGTCTTGAGAAAGGACTCAGATGTGAAACATCTACATTAAACAGTCTCACTCACTCACTCTTTTAGTTTTTCCTACAGTGTGTATCCCTATTGGATGTAGTTTACTGTGTTGCACTGATTCTCCTTATCTGACATACTCTACATTTGGTAAATGCCCTTATTTCAGCATAATTGCAGTGTGATTGAGGCTTGCTCTTTCTTACGAGCTGAAAACAATGCCTGCGAATTGAATTACAGATATCCCCTGAGATTGTTGCTGCTGTGAGAACACAAAAAAGTATGCATTTCTAAACTATTGCTGTAATTCTAAATTAAAGTTAAGATGTGAAATAATTACTGCCATTTTGTTAAAGCAAAGTAGCCAATTCTATGCTGCTTAGTTCTGTGGATTCATTTTGGGTCATTTTTGGTTCTTCTCATGAGCTGCTTTTGGTGTGCTTCCCAGAGGAGTAACCCCTCACAAAAATGTGTTCTCCCTCTTGTCTCAAGCAATTGGATATGGCAACTCAAAAACCCAATAACATTTGTTTCATGACAGGGAGCCATTGAAACAGATCTGTGATGGCAATTCTTGATTTGTAGATTCAAGCCCTGGCAGACATTGACAGCCGTCTCAGTTTTATGCATCTCTGTCAAAGCCAGGCGGCTGTGAATCCTGACGGGTGCCTCTCTACTGCAAACAGCCTGAACCCTGAGATGGCCTTCCAGTTATCTGTTAAACCATTTAACCCCACATGATAGAGCAGCTGTTTGGTTCCTGACCGCGGCTGGGTTTGAGTATACATCTGAAGTGGAGCTCAGAGAATGCTCTGATTGCAGATGACAATGGAAGGAAAAGACACGTTCAATTCATCACTGACCGGCGCACAACCACACACTTACACCGGCAGGGATGGTCTGGAAAAGCAGATCTTCTAAGATTTGTGCAAAACATACTGGAAACCTAGTTTTAAAATCATTAGTGTTCCTGAAAGTATACAGAGAAGGTAGATGTTACCAAGAAAGTGTAACTGTAACATGAGGTTACAACATGGTTCACAGTATGTAGGAGGATCACCTGAACAGTAACATGAAAGGCATCCTTCAGTGCCTGCATCTCCTAAAGTATCCACGTTAACTAATTTGTTCATATTTATGATACTTCATGACCACACCCCCTGTGGTTCCCAGCCACTCCTCCCCAGTGAAATTGGACATCTGTAACTCCCGTCAGTGGAACCAATGAGCTGTGATTTCCAGCTGATTGTCCTTGTGCATTATGTAGGCTTTACACACAGCCCTCAGCAATCACACATCACATGTATGTGCTCACCTTTGCATTACAGCCCTCAGCAATCACACATCATGCGTATGTGCTCACCTTTGCATTTACAGCCCTCAGCAATCACACATCATGCGTATGTGCTCACTGTTGCATCACAGCCGTCTAAGAGTCTTTAAAAATGCATTTTGTAAATAGGCTATATACTACTATACCCATTCCAAGTAGCTTATGGTTGTTTTTTTAAATGTTTTTTCATATACTATATAATTAACACTATATCTCCTCCCCATTGTTTTACCAAATAATGGACTGGATACAATTTACTTGCCTTTATTGTTCCCATAGAAGCCACATGGTGACTGTAACAACTGATTAAATTGTTTCAGTGAGTCATTTGCCCTAGTCAGAGGTTCAGGCAAGGAGGAACAATAATGGTTTGAAAGAACACTTTATAAGAGATCGCCAATTGAGTATTATTTTGCAAATATAAAAGTATTGTTGTAAGTATTACACTCAATGCAGCATTTGGGGAGCAAACGGGAATGTAGAGAACTATGTACTGGTACATAGCAGAGAACTATGTACCGGCAGTCAGTAGTTAGTTAAGGAAGCGCTACAGGCAGATGCACTTTCATCTGATTTTCTTCAGAAAGTGTTTAACCAGAAGGAAATAATTAGTCTTCCAGCTGAACTCACCGCAAGATAATTCAGGTTTTGTTTTGCAGTGTTTTTCCCCTCTCTTTCTTGACGGAATGTAAGGGGGGAAATATTATATGCCAGACAAAAAGCACTCTCTAAGGGAATTGGACATCACATGCCAGAAGATGCTTTCTTGATGGGAGCATAGGTTTTAGTGAGGACTCCTAAACCCCCCAGCGGTTTTCTGATTCATTCTAATGAACAAAAGTAGTGTATTCAAAGCCCCAAGTAAATCCAATAGGACACACTGAGGGGATGTGTGTCCAGTGATGGAAATGTGGTGAATTTATACAAATCCATTTTAGAGGATGGATGGGTTTCATGGATCGGCCATAGCATTGTGCTACTGCCAGACCCAGCAGCACATCACATTGCCATAATATAATACCAGACTCAATATCTCATGTGTAATTGCTAATTAATCCTTCAGGTGCATTTGAGCCCATTCAGAGAGTCGGCCAGGCTGTCTTTGGGGGGCTATTGCTCCTGCCATCCCTTTTCAGTGAAGAAGGCATTTCCTAGGCAGGAACATCAGCTCTGGCAGGCAGCTATACTAGCAGAAGAAAGGTAGAGTCCACATGACAGGTTGCCCACAGGTCATAGCCATATGTTAGGCACTGATTGTGTGAAATGGGAACATAATGGAATAGAAATGTAGAGTCTTGAATGTTTTCTTGTTCAGTGCTTCTCAATAGCCGGGGTTTGAGACCTCGCAGAGGCCCATTTTGGGGTCTTTGCTCGGTGAATAACCAAGCCATAATACAAACATAGAGAGTCACTCTGTTTATTGTGACTCTTTCCTCACAGCACATTGGATATTGTCTGTGGAACAGCTTAAGGGATTTGGCCAAGAGGACCCATACCAGATCTGATTAGGAATGGCATTATTCTCACAGAAAATCTCTGTTTCCTCTCAGTGTTTATGTCAGACTGTATAGGGACTATTGTATGGGTGAAAGACCATGTTTCATTCTCTCCACATGTGCACATGTGCACATTCTCTCCACTCTCCACATGGCATGTGGTTTGGAGAATGATGTAGTTGGTGATATTATACTTAATGATGACTCATTGACTAAAAACTGGTATTGGGACCAAGAAATTGGTATTATATCCATCTGGGGGGAAAAATGATGACAAGGTCAAACGTTGACTATGTTGAGTATGACAACATGATTGGACCATTTATAGAGCTGCAGGGGAATCCACTGACTACATTCTATCCAGCAGAGCCTTCCCACTGGGCACACAATGAAATTACGGTGAATCAACGTGGAATAGATGTTGAATTGACATCTGTCCTAGGGTTGGGTGTCACGTTGGTATAAAGGGATTGGGAGACGGGCGCAGGAATGTGTAACAGGGGTTTTTATTGACCCAAATGACAGCGTGCCATGTAAAGGCACGGGGACGAAGACCAAACAAACACATATACAAAACACAGGGTTGGAACCCAAACAAACACGTATACAAAACACAGGGTTGGAACCCAAACAAACACGTATACAAAACACAGGGTTGGAACCCAAACAAACACGTATACAAAACACAGGGTTAGAACCCAAACAAACACATATACAAAACACAGGGTTAGAACCCAAACAAACACGTATACAAAACACAGGGTTAGAACCCAAACAAACACGTATACAAAACACAGGGTTGGAACCCAAACAAACACGTATACAAAACACAGGGTTGGAACCCAAACAAACACGTATACAAAACACAGGGTTAGAACCCAAACAAACACGTATACAAAACACAGGGTTGGAACCCAAACAAACACGTATACAAAACACAGGGTTAGAACCCAAACAAACATGTATACAAAACACAGGGTTGGAACCCAAACAAACACGTATACAAAACACAGGGTTAGAACCCAAACAAACACGTATACAAAACACAGGGTTGGAACCCAAACAAACACGTATACAAAACACAGGGTTGGAACCCAAACAAACACGTATACAAAACACAGGGTTGGAACCCAAACAAACACGTATACAAAACACAGGGTTAGAACCCAAACAAAAACGTATACAAAACACAGGGTTGGAACCCAAACAAACACGTATACAAAACACAGGGTTAGAACCCAAACAAACACGTATACAAAACACAGGGTTGGAACCCAAACAAACACGTATACAAAACACAGGGTTGGAACCCAAACAAACACGTATACAAAACACAGGTTGGAACCCAAACAAACACGTAGACAAGACACAGGGTTGGAACCCAAACAAACACGTATACAAAACACAGGGTTGGAACCCAACCCAACCTCACACGACCAACGGACATTGGAACAATAATCGACAGCCCAATGGTGAACCAAAGGGCACATTTATACAATTACAATCAAGGAAATGGGGACCAGGTGTGCATAATGACACAGTTCCGGTGGGATCCGTGACATTGGGAGGTATCCAGAATTTCTTACCGTCATACCATTTCTGTACCATACCGGGTGTACGAATGTGCACACAAGGGGCGCTATTTCAACAACAACAAAAACTATACAGTTGAAGTCGGAAGTTTACATACACCTTAGCCAAATACATATAAACTCAGTTTTTCACAATTGCTGACATTTAATCCTAGTAAAAATTCCCTGTCTTAGGTCAGTTAGGATCTCCACTTTATTTTAAGAATGTGAAATGTCAGAATAATAATAATAGTAGAGAGAATTATTTATTTCATATTTTATTTCCTTCATCACATTCCCAGTGGGTCAGAAGTTTACATACACTCAATTTGTATTTGATAGCCTTTCCTTTAAATTGTTTAACTTGGGTCAAATGTTTCGGGTAGCCTTCCACAAGCTTCCCACAATACGTTGGGTGAATTTGGGCCCATTCCTCCTGACAGAGCTGTTGTAACTGAGTCAGGTTTGTAGGCATCTTTGCTTGCACACGCTTTTTCAGTTCTGCCTACACATTGAGGTCAGGGCTTTGTGATGGCCACTCCAATACCTTGACTTTGTTGTCCTTAAGCCATTTTGCCACAACTTTGGAAGTTTGCTTCGGGTCATTGTCCATTTGGAAGACCCATTTGCGACCGAGCTTTAACTTCCTGACTGATGTCTTGAGATGTTGCTTCAATATAGCCACATAATTTTCCCATCCTCATGATGCCATCTATTCTGTGAGGTGCAACAGTCCCTCCTACAGCAAAGCACCACCACAACATGATGCTGCCACCCCCATGCTTCACGGTTGGGATGGTGTTCTTCGGTATGCAAGCCTCCCCCATTTTGCTCTAAACATAACGATGGTCATTATGGCCAAACGGTTCTATTTTTGTTTCATCAGACTAGAGGACACTTCTCCAAGTACAATCTTTGTCCCCATGTGCAGTTGCAAACCGTAGTCTGGCTTTTTTATGGCGGTTTTGGAGCAGTGGCTTCTTCCTTGCTGAGCGGCCTTTCAGGTTATGTCTATATAGGACTCGTTTTCCTGTGGGTATAGATACTTTTGTACCTGTTTCCTCCAGCATCTTCACAAGGTCCTTTGCTGTTGATCTGGGATTGATTTTCACTTTTTGCACCAAAGTACGTTCATCTCTAGGAGACAGAAAGCGTCTCCTTCCTGAGCGGTATGACGGCTGCGTGGTCCCATGGTGTTTAAACTTGCATACTATTGTTTGTACAGATGAACGTGGTACATTCAGGTGTTTGGAAATTGTCAAAACAATAGTTTGTTAACAAGAAATTTGTGCAGTGGTTGAAAAACAAATATAATGACTCCAACCTAAGTGTATGTAAACTTCCGACTTCAACTGTATATATCAAATGAAGTGTTATTGGTCACATACACATATGTAACAGATGTTATTGACGGTGTATCAAATATTCTTTTTTGGCGGGGTGGACGCACAAAAACATTATCAACAGAGATCTGATTTGGGAGGGGATTGAAGGTCTCTGCTGTAACTAACAAGCTTGATCTTGACATCTACCCCCCATTTTGTCTATACACACTGAACAGAAATATAAACCCAAAATGTAAAGTATTGGTCCCATGTTACATGAGCTGAAATAAAAGATCCCAGAACTGTTCCATATGCACAAAAAGCTTATTTCTCTCATTATTCTCTCATTCAATTTGTTTACATCCCTGTTAGTGAGCATTTCTCCTTTGCCAAGATAATCCCTCCACCTGACATGTATGGCATATTGAGAAGCTGATTAAACAGCATGATCATTACGCTGGTGCATCTTGTGCTGGGGACAATAAAAGGCCACTCTAAAATGTGCAGTTTTGTTACACAACAGAAAGGTACAGATGACTCAAGTTTTGAGGGAGCATGTCATTGTCCACCAGAGCTGTTGCCAGAGAATTTCATGTAAATTTCTCTACCATAAGCCGCTTCCAACATCGTTTTAAAGAATTTGGCAGTACGTCCAACCGGCCTGCATTTTATCGATGGCAATTTGAATGCACAGAGATACTGTGACGAGATCCTGAGGCCCATTGTCGTGCCATTCATCCTCTGCCATCACCTCATGTTTCAGCATGCTAATGCACGGCCCCATGTCGCAAGGATCTGTACACAATTCCTGGAAGCTGAAAATGTCCCTGGCCTGCATACTCACCCATTGAGCATGTTTGAAATGCTCTGGATCAACGTGTACGACAGCGTGTTCCAGTTCCAGTCAATATCCAGCAACTTCATACGGCCATTGAAGAGGAGTGGGACAGGATTCCACAGGCCACAATCAACAGCCTGATCAACTCAATGCCAAAGAGATGTCTCTCCCTGCATGAGGCAAATGGTGGTCACACTGGAGACTGACTGGTTTTCTGATCCACGCCCCTACCTCTTTTTAAGGTATCTGTGACCAACAGATCTGTATTCCCAGTCATGTGATATCCGTAGATTAGGGTCTAGTGAATTTATTTAAATTAACTTATTTAATTATACAAACTGTAACAAAGCTGTCATCAAGGCAAAGGGTGGCTACTTTGAAGAATCTCAAATATAAAATATATTTTGATTTGTTTAATGCTTTTTTGGTTAGTACATTACTCCATATGTGTTATTTCATGGTTTTGATGTCTTCTATTATTCTACAATGTAGAAAAGTGGGTGGGTGTGTCCAAACTTTTGACTGGTACTGCATATATATATATACAGTGGGGAGAACAAGTATTTGATACACTGCCGATTTTGCAGGTTTTTCTACTTACAAAGCATGTAGAGGTCTGTAATTTTTATCATAGGTACACTTCAACTTCAATGTATGTATGTATATGTATGTGTGTATATATATATATATATATATATATATATATATATGTGTGTGTGTGTGTGTGTGTGTGTGTGTGTGTGTGTGTGTGTGTGTGTGTGTGTGTGTGTGTGTGTGTGTGTGTGTGTGTATACTGTATATGTAGATAAAATCATACTGTTTTTGGGGGGGAAATATCCCGGGATATGGTGTAAATGGTGTATCGCCCAAGCCTACTCTTTGCCTAAAGGGATATGTCTGAGTAGACCTGTTCTGTTAGACAGGAGGTAGCTAACTCCTCAGTCCCTTAACACAGTGCCATGAAACACTGACACTGACGCTTCTGTGAGCTGTGGTAGAGAGAGAGAGACATGGCCCAAGGTACAGATGGATTGAAAAGAAAATTGACAGGCAAAAGAGAGGAGTGGGCCTGCCAGCCGGCGGCCATTTTGGGATATTTTTGTCTTTGCAGGCAGATTCATTTATTTGCAGGTGTCCATGTTATGCTCTGCAAGTCCAGGAGACACAGGTTATTCCAGGAGACTTGCGCTGTCTGGGATCAGGTGATATGTGCTGTGTCTTTAGATATAATGTGTGGATGAGCCACATTGCAAGTTTATAGAATCCAAAGGCTGAAACTGTATTGACAGTATTTAGTATAAATTGTTACCAGGATTAGCAATTCAACAGGCTTTATACTTTTGTGTTTTATTTGCGAAACACTTCTAAATGTTGGTCCAATTCCCTTTCCTACTTGTTTATTTGTTTAAGAAGTGAAAGATGGGATGTGAACCTGGGGAAGGAGGGAGGAAGAGGGGGTTGAACACCCACAAGACACTCCTCTAATGATGGCCATTTAATTGCATTTTAATGTACCTGAACACAGCAGCTGCTCCTCCACTCACCTACAAACTCCATGTTACTGCATCAGTCATCCACAGCGCTCGCTCGCTTCACACAACAGATCAATTAGCAGACCCAGTGACACAGGCATGGCTGCCACAGCCCTGCTGGAGATGCATATGGTGGTCCGAAGCCCTCTCTGTGGTGGATGGTTGGATGCTCCCCCCCCCCCAACCCAGACGCCCACTGTAGCCTATCATTCAGAGGGAGGGAAATATATGTGTTAGCTGGATCTCTGTGCTTTCTTTATGCTCACCTCAAACGGCTAAATGAATCACTGACAGCACCAATTGTGTCCCCTCAGCTACAGTATAATCAGATGCACCATTTGAGCCTTGTATGTTTGAGATTCATGACAAATTGACAGCTAGGGTGGCTTCAGTCGCAGATGCAGTCTCTGTCTCTCTCTCTCTCTCTCTCTCTCTCTCTCTCTCTCTCTTCTCCTGCTTTCTCTCTCTCTCTCTCTCTCTGTCTCTCTGTCTCTCTCTCTCTGTGTCTTTCGCTCACTCTCTCTCTCTCTCTCTCTCGCTATCTCACTGTATCTTTGGTCGGAGAAGATTTACAGATTACATTACACCTTTATTGAATAGTCATACCTTGAGAGAGAACTTTCTACATCCAGAGATCTCTCCTGGTCCTTGTATATAGCCTGCATATAGCCTCATTATTGTTATTTTCTTTTTATCTATTTGTTAAGGGCTTGTAAGTAAGCATTTCACGGTAAAGTCTACACAAAAATTTGATTTGAATACCATAACCCTCACTGGCAGACATATATACCACATCTCCTCTCTCTCCCTCTCGCTCTTTCTATCTCTCTCTGAAGGCAATATGGAGCTCTGCCAGGAATTTGCAGGACATGTGCCATGTCTCAGTGTATGATGCCATATATACCCTGGGTTATGATTCACCTACTCATGCCTGGTGGAGGATATGGGCTGAGCCACACTAGGCTACTTGGTGCAATGATTAAAGCATGAAGCTCTCAGGGCATAAAGGTTCCCTCATATCATTACTTTTTTATGCAATCCCTTAAAGCCCCACTCTAACCAAAATGATTTTTTGACAATATGAAACATTTTGAAAACCAAATTGTTTGGTTATGTTTCAGTACTGGCAATTCAAGTGTCTGTAAGAAGTGATATGCTGTTAGTATGGTCCCATTTTGATTTAATGCGTGATGATTAAAAATGCCTGTTATATATATGATACTGAAACATTATCATGCTATGATTGCAATATATGCAAAAGAAAAATGTACGTAACAATTCTTGACTAGGTTTGCTGTAGAATGGAAATAATGTAATAATATATGCCATTTAGCAGATGCTTTTATCCAAAGAGACTTAGTCATGTGTGCATACATTTTACATATGGGTGGTCCTGGGAATTGAACCCACTACCAACATGCTCTACCAACTGAGCCACGAAGGACCAAAGTGTCAAAAGAGGTATGTCTTATGTTACATCCCAAAGATCCCATGATCGTCGTAATGAGTAGACCAAGGTGCAGCGTGAGTAGAGTTCCACATATTTTTAATAAAACGAACCGTGAAGCTACTGGTGCACACAGGCAACTATCCGTAGACAAGATCCCACAAACACAAATGAGGAAATGGCTACCTAAATATGATCCCCAATCAGAGACAACGATAAACAGCTGCCTCTGATTGGGAACCATATCAGGCCACCATAGAAATACAAAAACACCTAGATGACCCACCCAAGTCACTATCACACCCCAACCAACACAGAGAATAAGCAGCTTACTATGGTCAGGGCGTGACAGTTATTAAACAAAAACACAAATATCACTGTAATGAGGGATATTTCATGGCCGTGGTATTCCATTATGTGCTTTTAAGAAAAAACAGAAATCGTTCCCATGTCTTTTTGGAGTCTATTTTTTTCCTCCAGGCTCTTTACTAATATGATTTCGTAAGATGCTGTTTTTATCAACATATTAATCCATTCTGTGAACGCTGGCTCATTAGAGCTTTTCCAATATTTCAGGACCAGCCTTAAAACATAATATTTGAAATGCTGTCTGGTTATTCCCCTCCTATTTTAGACTTGTCACTCAACAAACACTGTGGATTATTTGTTTAAGCTGTGCCTGGACAGACCACTGGATTTAGTGTCTGATTGTCTTCCTTTTCTTGAGTGCCAAAGCGAACGTGGTGTGTGTGAGATTGTAGAAAAGTATAGCTGCATGTATACTGAAGTGTAGGTGGTAGCAGTAGGTAGCACTGACAGCATGTTGATTGAATCTAAGCGATTCCATCTAAGCCTAAAGGTGTTTTTGGTCTCAACAATGCTGTAGCCACCCACATAGAAGGAGGTTGACATATTTAATTAAGAAGTCCCTAGGAAGGAACACTCTCAAGTGTTGCAAGCTCTGCGGCAATGAGGGCGCATTGATCGCCAAGTCAGCAAGGCAGCTCGGGTTTAGAGATGAGGGAGAAAGGAATGAGGAGAGAGAGAGAGAGAGGAGAGAGATGGAGAGAAATAGAGATGTGGGAGCTAGAGATGGAGAGGAGTGAGATGTGTGAGATAGATAGAGAGGGAGAGAGAAATGCTGGGAGAGAAAGAAAGAGAGATGCAGTGAGAGAAAGAGAGATGCAGGGAGAGAAAGAGTGAGAGATACAGGGAGAGAAAGAGAGAGATGCATTCTCTGCAACCATTGTGTGTGGGATTATTATTTGGTACAGAACCAATGCAATTTACAGCATGATATGCTCCCCCATTTTTGTTGTATACAATGAAACAATGTTTTGCAGAGAAAATGTTGATAATGCAACTTTGCCATTTACCATGACTTATTGGAGCTTATATCAACTCATTCCACACTACATATCCTTGACTTTTACTCCACAGTGCATAAGGGGAACGTTATCCTTTGTGTGGGTAAACAAAGGAATAGTTAATAATTACTCTAGTGATACATTTAATAATTGCGTAGATTATTTCCAATGATTCAGCATACAGTGTTAAAAAATAGCAGCAAACATGACTAATGAATTCACCTTTCTCAAGTAACAAGAGGATTTTTTTTTTACTCTATGTTACATTTCAGTCTGATTTTCTATGGCATTATTTATGGACAACAATTATATATTGATACAATATTACAGCCATAAAACAAAACTAGCCAATGGTGTAGGATTCTTTCTCTCCCCTGGCTTGTAAGGTAGACAACACCAATGAATTTTGGTGTGTGCATCTGGGTCACTATTGTCCTGGACTTTGTCAGCCTGAACCATCTGAGAGTCAGTTAATACTTCCAGAGGGCTGGCTGGCTGGCTGGCTGGCTGGTTGGCTGGCTGGCTGGTTGGCTGGCTGGCTGGCTGGTTGGCTGGCTGGCTGGCTGGCTGGCTGGCTGGCTGGCTGGCTGGCTGGCTGGCTGGCTGGTTGGCTGGCTGGCTGGATGGAGTGTTGTTTGTTTTTCTGCCTGGCTGTTTTTGCCTGGCTGTCTCTTAAGTCACCTACTGCCCAGACACACTGCTATCAGTCCAGAGGCCTGGGAGTCTGTGTTTGATTGCCAACGGACCTTTTTACCTAAACATTGTTTTTAGCCAAGAGACGAGCCTGGCAGGTGAATTTCAACTGTACATCAATAGTGTCGTTCAAGGGGATTTCATGTTGTGGAAAATAATGTGGCACTCATCCACCAATTGCTCATTACTAGAATGAAAACCCTTTTTAAAATAATGTTATATCAACTTCTAAAGTTGTTTTGTGAATAATTACCCTACAGGCTAAAGTTATACAGTGTTGATGACATTTTTCCAATTTGACTTTGAAAGATCTGAGCTGAATTTCTATGATATCTATTATAGATAAGATATAACACGTTGAGAATGAACAGAGCGATAGAGACTAGGACTTTGGAGGTGTGACCCTCTGTCATTCTGATGTTGTGACATTTACAGTACCTGAGTGGTTTAAAAGTAAGTTGTTCTAAAGTGAGGTAGAAATTGTATCCCTTAACCTGGTAGCCATGGTGCAGACATCCAGTTCCAAGACCATCTAACTGGGGGTTAATTGGTTCTGACCCGTGTTGAAGTCCAGACCAGAGCTTAACATTTTAGAGCAGAAACAATGAGCCATAAGTGATGCCCCATGAAAATGGACCTGATATTGTAAGAGCCTTACTGCATTGCGATATTCTGATACCATCGGGCTGGGGAGTGGGGAGTGATGCAGTTCCTCAAGTCACCAACAAAATAGTGTTCATGCTTGGTTGGTATCCTTTTTCTCGTTTGGTTTCTCCAACACTTAATGAGAACAAAATACGTTGTCCTGTTACTAAAACTATGAAACGGAAATATGCATACAGGAAATGACAAAACGATTTGCTGTACATGTGTGTGCATGTTCACTTACGAACTGTGTTAATATAGAGCGGCATCGCGTGGTGGAACATTGGAAGATATTCACTTTCAATGGAAGGAAAGCAAGATCGTCAGAGTGGGCAGAGGGAGAGTTGAGCAATGCCAGCATGGGCGAGGGAGCTGAACAGGGTGGGACTAAAGTTGGGGAAAGCTGAACTCTATTCATATACTGCGCGATATCGCAACGCGAGTGACCAATAAAAACTCACCATAGCTTCCAGCCCCACCCTCTACTGGATTGGCTGCCAATGGCTGTTGACACCTAAGACTACCGAGCTTGCTCGCTAGCTTGTTAGCACCCACATGAGGGCGAAGCCAGCATGGTTAGGCGAGTGGGGCTAGTATAGTCAAAATCCCTGGTTAATCTCCCTCTCTCTCAACTGGTAGCAGAGAGCAGATCCATATGATTAACTGCAGGGGAGGGACACTGATGGAATGAACGCCTACAGACAGCCAAGTTCAAGTATTATAAATCACCCACCATAACACAGAGGAAGAGACTGTATTAAATAATAATGCACTTATATTGAAAGAATATTGAGCTAAACTCCTCCTCTATATCATATCTGTCTCTGGAGTGGAGAGGCCAGGTGGAGGTGGAGGGTCTCTGAGAGGCTAAACCCTGGGACTTTATCTTCCACATCCTGGCCCCATCTGGTACTGTAGAGCTCTATGGCTATTAGGTTATTATGGTTAGGTTATGGTTATTATGATTAGGTTTATTATGGGTCGGTTAGGGTTATTATGGTTAGGGTTATTATGGTTAGGGTAGGGTTATTGTGGTTAGTTTAGGGTTATTATGGTTAGTTTAGCGTTATTATGTTTAGGTTAGGGTTATTATGTTTAGGTTAGGGTTATTATGTTTAGGTTATTATGTTTAGGTTAGGATTATGTTTAGTTTAGGGCTATTATGGTTAGTTTAGGGTTAGGATTATTATGGTTATTATGTTTAGGTTAGGGTTATTATGGTTAGGTTAGGGTTATTATGGTTAGGTTTATTATGTTTATGTTAGGGTTATTATGGTTAGGTTAGGGTTATTATGGTTAGGTTTATTATGTTTATGTTAGGGTTATTATGTTTAGGTTAGGGTTATTATGGTTAGGGTTATTATGTTTAGTTTAGGGTTATTATGTTTAGGGTATTATGTTTATGTTAGGGTTATTATTAGGGGAGAGCTCTTCTGTGATACCCTCTCCATCTTAAAGAAATACATATTTTTGTCTGGAGATAAGCTAACTGACTAAACTAAACTCCACGATGTACGATGGACTAGTGTGGGCAGGCTGGAGCTCCAATGTCACATAAAATCAGGTTTTTAGCAAAGAATAGCCCACAATTATACAGCTATGTCGGAGGTCCATTCCGCCCACGCTAGTCGTTGCTCAACTCCATCATAAATCGTGGAGTTGAGTTTGCATGCTGGTCTGGCTGGCTGGATGGTTTTGAGACCATATCTGGGGCTTGCTTGGGTAACAGCATGATATATGTGTGAGTCTCAATGTGGAGCAGAAGTTAAATCATTTCATGTGTACTCCAGGACCTATACTCTTAAAAGACAAGTGCTCCTTGAAAACTCAATCAGACCAGGGGAACTTTGCGAAACTCACTGGTCACACAGGCTTGTTTCATGTCACGTCCGTTGTATGGAGGAGACCAAGGCGCAGCGTGATGTGAACACATTATTTTTAATGTAACGAAGAACACTTAAACTTTACAAAATGAACGTGAAGCTATATATAAACAAGTGCAGACACAGGCAACTAACCATAACCCACAAAATACCCAAGGAATATGGCTGCCTAAATATGGTTCCCAATCAGAGACAACGATAAACAGCCGCCTCTAATTGAGAACCAATCTAGGCAACCATAGACATACATTACACCTAGACTAGTAAAACACCCATAGACATACAAAACCCCTAGACAGGAACAAAAACACATACATCACCCATGTCACACCCTGACCTAACCAAAATAATAAAGAAAACAAAGAATACTAAGGTCAGGGTGTGACATTTCACCAGCCCAGGAAGCTCTGCTATATTATCTGACCTCAAGGTATTTTTCCTCGGTAGTAGAAAGACATATTTAGAGGTCAAGTAAGAAAGGAGATATTGAGTTGTGCCTAATTACATTTTTCTGCTAATATGGAGGTACACTGGGGGAATTAGTGACAGAATAGAGCTTTGGCTCATTAAAATCCATCAATGTTTGTTTAATTGTCTCTAAGCGCCCATCCAGTAGAGCCATCGCCTTCCTGAGACATGAAAAAAAATTGAGCTCCCTTGAAGTGAGCTGACAGTTAGGCTTGTGACAGTTAGGCGTGTGACAGTTAGGCGTGTGACAGTTAGGCGTGTGACAGTTAGGCTTGTGACAGTTAGGCTTGTGACAGTTAGGCTTGTCAGGCGTCTGGGCTTTGTAAAGGCCATGTTTTATAGGGCAGAGTCAATCTCTCTCTCTCTCTCTGGCTATGTTAGTGCTTTTCTCTCTGATGAAGGCTGTGTGCTCCTAATATCCTTCCCTGAATAAAAGATAAGTAATGTTGATGCCAAAACATAACAGTCAGTCCCTTTTATTTATCAGAACATTCTTCTGGAGTGCCATTTGAAAATGGTTTTGAAATGTGCAATTCAAATGATATAGCTCCTTTTTCCTGCGCCACGTTAGATGTTATTTCCCACTGTCTTCAAGATTCATACTTTAAGTGCTGTGTATTGAATAACATTTTTAATCTCAAACACAGTTTGTCAACGGTGACCTGGCCAGAGGCGACTGTCGACAGAGAGATAAACCAGAAAGGTCATCCAGCCACAATCGTTACTTGTCCTGCCACTTCTCTCTCTCTCTCCCTCTCTCTCTCTCCCTCTCTCTCTCTCCCTCTCTGCCTCTCTCCCTCTCCAGTACAAGCCTTTCCGGGTCTCGTTACAAAAGCCAGCGCTGAAGGTAGTAATGAATGTACAGACAGACACACAAGGGCATTACGCTCAACAAACAGCCAGGCAAGAGAGCCATGCAACAACCTCCATATTGGCCTGCTCCGTTTTCATAGTAGGCTCTAAAGACCTGTTGGGCCCAACGCCGTACAGTAGTAACATGAAACCGTAAGACCATGGTTTATCTCAGTATAATGGGACATATGTTGTTCTCTTCAGGTGGAAAAGGCTTCACTAGTCTTACCCACTGTAACATGCAACAGGGCTCAGCGCATTGGCATTGGCCTGTTGTATCCACCCTCAGAAATAAAATGAAACTCCTGTCGGTTTGGTGAAGGTTTGGTAAATTAAAGATGTTCCCCATGATATAACTTCGAAGTGATCCGTCTGTGAAATCAGGAAATTGTCTAGGAACGTGTCATAGTATATATTTCACTTAGATGTGCTCAAGCTAAACAATGTGCCAAATTATTTAACTCAGCTTCTCCTTCAAGTCCCATAACATTTACATTTGAGTCATTTAGTAGACACTCTTATCCAGAGCGACTTATAGGAGCAATTAGAGTTAAGTGCCTTGCTCAAGGGCACATTGCAATGTGCCCTGTGTGTCTGTGGGAAACAGGGGAAAATGTTGTACATATTTTAGGTGTTAAGCATTTTTGGTTGTTAATGAGCTTTTTTTATTGAGTTGTTAATTGGCTATATCTGCTTGTTTTTTCCCATGGAGTTGCAGGTTGACTTGACTTGATGGCCGGTTGATGAGTCTGATTTGGCTAGCTAGCTAGCTGGCTAAAGTTTGCTCTGAAAAGATGCATCTCAGCACTGGCTTCTTGATCAATAAGACCTGACTACATAATGAAAATGGCAGAGAGCTCGTAGTGAGGATGAGTCCTTCTCTAGACTGATGTGTGGGCTTTTTTGCACCGTAGCAGCAGCAGAGGCATCACCCAAGTGGGTGGTACACGTTAGTTGTGGAGGAGTATGAAGTCCAAGTACCAGAGAGACTTAAACGGCATCCAGAATAATAAAGAATGGGTACAAAACCCGACGCGCACCAGACAACAAATGTGCGCAAGCACTTACAACAAACAATACCACACAAAGACATGGGGGGAACAGAGGGTTAAATACACAACACATAATGAGGGAATTAAAACAAGGTGTGTGGAAAAACAAGACAAATCAAATGGAAAATGGATCAGCGATGGCTAGAAGACCGGTGTCGTCGACCGCCGAACACCGCCCAAACAAGGAGAGGAACCGACTTCGGAAGAAGTCGTGACAATTTCTGTATGGGCCTCGCTTTGCGCACAGGGGTGTTGTAATGCTGAAACAGGAAAGGGCCTTTCCCAAACTGTTGCCCCAAAGTTGGAAGCACATAATTGTTTAAAATGTAATAGTATGCTGTAGCATGAAAAACAGCCCCAGACCATTATTCCTCCTCCACCAAACTTTACAGTTGTCACTATGCATTGGGGCAGGCAGTGTTCTCCTGGCATCCTCCAAACCCAGATATGTCCGTCGGACTGACAGATGATGAAGCGTGATTCATCACTCCAGAGAACACGTTTCCACTGCTCCAGAGTCTAATGGCGGCGAGCTTTACACCACTCCAGGAAACGCTTTGCATTGTGCATAGGGATCTTAGGCTTGTGTGAGGCTGCTCGGCCATTGAAACCCATTTAATGAAGCTCCCAACGAACAGTTATTGTTCTGACATTGCTTCCAGAGGCAGTTTGGAACTCGGGAGTGAGCACTCGGCTGTCCTGTTCTGCCAACCACTTCGCGGCTGAGCCGTTGCTGCTCCTAGACGTTTCCACTTACGTAATAGCACTTACAGTTGACTGGGCAGCTCTAACAGGGCAGAAATGTGATGAACTGACTTGTTGGAAAGGTGTAATTCTATGACGGTGCCACGTTGAAAGTCACTGAGCTCTTTAGTAAGGTCATTCTACTGCCAATGTTTGTCAATGGAGATTACATGGCTGTGTGCTTGATTTTATGCACCTGTCAGCAACGGGTGTTGGTGAAATGTGCCACCACTGCTAAATGAATGTAGGGGAAACACTGCTCATTTACAATATAATTTTTTTGGTTAATATTATCATTAAAAAAAAACAATGGAAGGGAAGAGATGATCTACCCTATTCCCTTTCCCTCGATATCAACCTGCACACATTCTCATGATTCCTTCTTTAACCAAAGGGAGAACCATTATGTAAGGCAGTTCATTAGCATAGCTGGATATTATTGTTTATTGAATCAGACATTTTTCATCATCAGAGGTTCCACTGGAGGCAATATTTAATTTGGAACAAATGTCACCTGCTATCAAAATCCCAGTTCCTCAAGAAACATCCAGTTGCCCCCCCCCCCCCCCCCCCCCCCCCCCCCCCCACTGCTAGGCCGTTATGAAACACACATAACTGCCTAGCTCATTTACTATATATCAGATCGATCGATTCAACAGATGAATTAGGTTGCTCCGGGAAGTCAAAGGGCTGCCATGGACTAAAACTACGCCGTTACAATGTCTATTTTATCAGATAGATTCCTCCCCAAAATCCACAGGAAAACTTCTGTGCACAGTGCATGATTATCTGTTGAATATGAATACAGCTCAGTACTAAACCTAGTGTAGTGTATATCCACCACCGTGTTACAGTACACAATGTTTGGTGGCCATGCACCAAAAGCTCTTTACCCAGACCATCCTCCTTCCATATCCGCATCTTAACACTCTCTGGCCCTATTTGGATAAACTGCAATTCAGCAGCATTCTAACCATACCTTGTTGTTTTTCCTCATAATAATGTGCTTTTAAGAGCACATACCCCATGCTGTGCTGTACAGTATACAGTGCATTAAAGGGCTTTAATCCATTCATTAAAGAAGTGAGAGGCAGATACCTAAATGTGGGGGAAATGAGAGCAGCTGGGGTAAAATGTGTCATGGGTGAGTCTGCAGATTCCCCCTGTGGCTGTGCACACGGCGGTAGACAAACACATACGATGTGGCAAAAGGAATACTCAAACAGATTTTTTTTAACAACTTCTCCTTGGTCAAGTGAAGGGAATTCAACATCATTAGTTAATAGGATGTGCATTTACTACATGCAATCGCTGATATTTCATCCGGAGGGAAAGTTTGCATGATTCTCATGTGTTCAAAGGTTATTTAGCTTCAAATACATGGTAGCACGCACAATAATGTACTGATTTAATGTCTTCTTTTTTATATTAGGAGTCCCCTGAGTACAAACTGGGGGCTTATATAATTATCTTATTGTGAGCACCATGCTGGAAAGGAAAGGAAACATATGCTAAATATCTAATGCAGTGCTATAACAATAATGAACAGACACAGCAATTATTCATATTATTCATATCATTTGCAGTGATGTCTGGGTGCTCAATATGATTCATGCGTGTTTTTATAGCGCGTTCCCTGTGGAAATGCTCGTACTATAGTATTGTGTACTTGGTACAGTATATTCATGGTTAGAGACTACCGCTTCTTCATAGATCATTGTACTGTCATAGTCTGATGTTAATTACCAGTGTAGTAGTACGCTTACAACCCAACCCATTTTACTTACTTAATATGGAATGAGGTTAAATGCCTATTTCTCTCTGTCTTCTCTCAGCATGTTCTCTGCGATTCCCATAAGGGAATTGAAATTCAGAGTGGATGATTTAATTGAAACCCTTGTTGATCGGCTAAAGAGAAATTAAGTCTGTCGATCTCTGTTATATTCTAATGATAAGAGGAGGAGGAGGTTAATAAGGGTAGACTAATTTGGTGAAAATGTATTTCAGTTTTTTTCATCATCACATCCATGGGCCCACAGTCTGTGAAAGCCATCAATGTTAATCCAACTAATATGTTCCTATGAAATTACTCTAGGTGTCAAAACTTAATATGAGGTGATGTTACAAACTCTAAAACTACGGGAAAAATGTAACAGTTAAACAGAGGTACAGGAACCCGATTTCCACTATAATTTCTGCAAGGATACACACATTCTGATTGATTTAACACGGCCCCCAGCTCAAAAAAAACTGGAGCTGTCAGTTAAAAAGGATCCATACTGAAATGTGTCTGTTTATTCTTCACACTGATTCTATTGCACAAATAACAACTATGCAGATATTTAACTTAAATCCACCTGGGAAGGCTGCGTCCTTCAAAAGCTTTTTCAATGTTGCTCTCCGCGTGTCGGATTCTGAGAGCTGTATTGGATAAAAGCAGGGGTATGATTGAACAGGGAAATAGTTTCTTTAGCAAGCCTAGGATGGCCTTGGGTTGTTACTGTCCGTATCGATGCCTGACCCTGGCATATCAATGCACAAAGGTGTTGTGATAACCTGAGGTTAAGGTGAAGTTTGTGTTAAGCTTTAGCCCTGTGTTGTGTTGCTGCATAATTCAAATGGTAGGAAAAGCCAGATAAATGAAAGTATTAAGGTCAGATCCCCCCCCTTCTTCTATCTTCTTCTTCGTCACACCAACCACCCACACCACTTCCTGGAGCTGTTCTCTGTGCAGAGCAGAGGAGAGGAGAGGAGAGGAGAGGAGAGGAGAGGAGAGGAGAGGAGAGGAGAGGAGAGGAGAGGAGAGGAGAGGAGGAAGCTGCTGGAAAGACAATGGAAGAAGCAAGATACCAACAAAGAAGCTAATGTAGTTATGTATGCAGTATTTATATGATTATTGATCAGAATTTCCATCACAGTAGCCTATTTTCTATCACTACTGTGATAACCCCCTAGTGAATAGCCCTGGGTTGAATGTATTGCATTTTACATTTCAGATGTCATTTACAACATCCACCTCTTTATAAGGTCTGTTAAATTGAGACCATTACTTAAAATTGTGCAGCTAAATGATTTCCAATATTTGGAGTACAGCACTCCAAATGCGTCTGACCATAGAGAGCAGCATTCCTCTTCACCTTGGAAAATCAAATTCACGAATATGTTATTTCACTTCATTCAAGTAAATTAAGTGAAATTGGGCATTTTGATATTGAGAAATCCTCCTATCTCTGAGACTGATCTTCACACCCTACCTTGTAGTGCATGCATGGATCACAGCGGTCTTTACACTGTACCTTGTAATGCAGTAATGCCTCGTATTAGTCTTTACACCATACCTTGTAGTACCCTGAGGCCAGGATATGCATATAATTGGTACAATTGGAAAGAAAACACTTTGACGTTTGTAGAAATGTTAAAATAATGTAGGAGATAACACAATAGGTATGGTAGGAGAAAATCCAAAGAAAAACCAACCGGAATTTTTGTTGTTGTTGAGAGAGAGACCATCCTCTTAGAAATTCAAGAGAAAGGTCACATTGCAATTCTTATGGTTTCCACAGGGTGTCAGCAGTCTATGTTCAAGTTTTCAAGCTTCTTGTAACTTCAAAAACGAATAAGAAATATCAGTTTCAGTAGAAGGACACAGTCTTGGAAATGTGTGTTTGCGTGCGCCATGAAGACATTACACACCTGCTAAAATCGGTTTCCCATTGAGCATAATTCTTTCCAAAATAAATATTATAGTTTGATTACATTTTAAGGTATCTGAGGAGTAAATAGAAATGTATTTTGACTTGTTGAAACAAAGTTTAGGGGAAGATTTTTCGAATTCCTCTCTCTGCAAGTTCAACGAGTGGATTACTCAAATCGATGGCGCCAACTAAAAATACTTTTTGGGATATAAAGAATAATTTTATCGACACTGCATGTTATAGTTGGGACCCTTTGGATGACAAATCAGAGCAATATTTTCAAAAAATAAGTGAATATTTAATCGTTATATGTAAATGTATGAAACCTGTGCCGGTAGAAAAATATTTTGATGTGGGGAGCTGTCCTCAAACAATCTAATGGCATGTTTTTGCTGTAATAGCTACTGTAAATCGGACAGTGTAGTTAGATTAACAAGAATTTAAGCTTTCAGCCGATATTAGACACTTATATGTTCCTAAATGTTTAACATCATAATATTTATGATTATTTATTTGAATTGCGCCACTGCAGTTTCACCGGAAGTTGTCCCGCTAGCGGGACACCGATCCTTATTAATGGATCACAGTGGTCTTTACTCCCTACCTTGTAATGCATTAATGCTTCGTATTAGTCTTTACACCATACCTTGTAATGCATTAATGGATCGTATAAGGCTTCACTCCCTACCTTGTAATGCATTAATGGATCACAGCGGTCTTTACTCCCTACCTTGTAATGCATTAATGGATCGTAGAAGGCTTCACACCCTACCTTGTAATGCATTAATGGATCGTAGAAGGCTTCACACCCTACCTTGTAATGCATTAATGGATCACAGTGGTCTTTACTCCCTACCTTGTAATGCATTAATGGATCACAGCGGCCTTTACTCCCTACCTTGTAATGCATTAATGGATCGTAGAAGGCTTCACACCCTACCTTGTAATGCATTAATGCTTCGTATTATTCTTTAAACTGTACCTTGTAATGCATTAATGGATCACAGTGGTCTTTACTCCCTACCTTGTAATGCATTAATGCTTCATATTAGTCTTTACTCCCTACCTTGTAATGCATTAATGGATCACAGCGGTCTTTACTCCCTACCTTGTAATGCATTAATGCTTCGTATTATTCTTTAAACTGTACCTTGTAATGCATTAATGGATCACAGTGGTCTTTACTCCCTACCTTGTAATGCATTAATGCTTCGTATTATTCTTTAAACTGTACCTTGTAATGCATTAATGGATCACAGTGGTCTTTACTCCCTACCTTGTAATGCATTAATGGATCGTAGAAGGCTTCACACCCTACCTTGTAATGCATTAATGGATCGTAGAAGGCTTCACACCCTACCTTGTAATGCATTAATGGATCGTAGAAGGCTTCACACCCTACCTTGTAATGCATTAATGGATCGTAGAAGGCTTCACTCCCTACCTTGTAATGCATTAATGGATCACAGCGGTCTTTACTCCCTACCTTGTAATGCATTAATGCTTCGTATTAGTCTTTACTCCCTACCTTGTAATGCATTAATGGATCACAGTGGTCTTTACTCCCTACCTTGTAATGCATTAATGCTTCGTATTATTCTTTAAACTGTACCTTGTAATGCATTAATGGATCACAGTGGTCTTTACTCCCTACCTTGTAATGCATTAATGCTTCGTATTATTCTTTAAACTGTACCTTGTAATGCATTAATGGATCACAGTGGTCTTTACTCCCTACCTTGTAATGCATTAATGCTTCGTATTATTCTTTAAACTGTACCTTGTAATGCATTAATGGATCACAGCGGTCTTTACTCCCTACCTTGTAATGCATTAATGCTTCGTATTAGTCTTTACTCCCTACCTTGTAATGCATTAATGGATCACAGCGGTCTTTACTCCCTACCTTGTAATGCATTAATGGATCACAGTGGTCTTTACTCCCTACCTTGTAATGCATTAATGGATCACAGTGGTCTTTACTCCCTACCTTGTAATGCATTAATGCTTCGTATTATTCTTTAAACTGTACCTTGTAATGCATTAATGGATCACAGTGGTCTTTACTCCCTACCTTGTAATGCATTAATGCTTCGTATTAGTCTTTACTCCCTACCTTGTAATGCATTAATGCTTCGTATTATTCTTTAAACTGTACCTTGTAATGCGTTAATGGATCACAGCGGTCTTTACTCCCTAGCTTGTAATGCGTTAATGGATCACAGCGGCCTTTACTCCCTACCTTGTAATGCATTAATGCTTCGTATTATTCTTTAAACTGTACCTTGTAATGCGTTAATGGATCACAGCGGTCTTTACTCCCTAGCTTGTAATGCATTAATGGATCACAGCGGTCTTTACTCCCTACCTTGTAATGCGTTAATGGATCACAGCGGTCTTTACTCCCTACCTTGTAATGCATTAATGGATCACAGCGGCCTTTACTCCCTACCTTGTAATGCATTAATGCTTCGTATTATTCTTTAAACTGTACCTTGTAATGCGTTAATGGATCACAGCGGTCTTTACTCCCTACCTTGTAATGCATTAATGGATCACAGTGGTCTTTACTCCCTACCTTGTAATGCATTAATGGATCACAGCGGTCTTTACTCCCTAGCTTGTAATGCGTTAATGGATCACAGCGGTCTTTACTCCCTACCTTGTAATGCATTAATGGATCACAGTGGTCTTTACTCCCTACCTTGTAATGCATTAATGGATCACAGCGGTCTTTACTCCCTACCTTGTAATGCATTAATGGATCACAGCGGTCTTTACTCCCTACCTTGTAATGCATTAATGGATCACAGCGGTCTTTACTCCCTACCTTGTAATGCATTAATGCTTCGTATTATTCTTTAAACTGTACCTTGTAATGCATTAATGGATCACAGTGGTCTTTACTCCCTACCTTGTAATGCATTAATGCTTCGTATTATTCTTTAAACTGTACCTTGTAATGCATTAATGGATCACAGTGGTCTTTACTCCCTACCTTGTAATGCATTAATGGATCGTAGAAGGCTTCACACCCTACCTTGTAATGCATTAATGGATCGTAGAAGGCTTCACACCCTACCTTGTAATGCATTAATGGATCGTAGAAGGCTTCACACCCTACCTTGTAATGCATTAATGGATCGTAGAAGGCTTCACTCCCTACCTTGTAATGCATTAATGGATCACAGCGGTCTTTACTCCCTACCTTGTAATGCATTAATGGATCACAGTGGTCTTTACTCCCTACCTTGTAATGCATTAATGCTTCGTATTATTCTTTAAACTGTACCTTGTAATGCATTAATGGATCACAGTGGTCTTTACTCCCTACCTTGTAATGCATTAATGCTTCGTATTAGTCTATACTCCCTACCTTGTAATGCATTAATGGATCACAGTGGTCTTTACTCCCTACCTTGTAATGCATTAATGCTTCGTATTATTCTTTAAACTGTACCTTGTAATGCATTAATGGATCACAGTGGTCTTTACTCCCTACCTTGTAATGTATTAATGCTTCGTATTATTCTTTAAACTGTACCTTGTAATGCATTAATGGATCACAGCGGTCTTTACTCCCTACCTTGTAATGCATTAATGCTTCGTATTAGTCTTTACTCCCTACCTTGTAATGCATTAATGGATCACAGCGGTCTTTACTCCCTACCTTGTAATGCATTAATGGATCACAGTGGTCTTTACTCCCTACCTTGTAATGCATTAATGGATCACAGTGGTCTTTACTCCCTACCTTGTAATGCATTAATGCTTCGTATTATTCTTTAAACTGTACCTTGTAATGCATTAATGGATCACAGTGGTCTTTACTCCCTACCTTGTAATGCATTAATGCTTCGTATTAGTCTTTACTCCCTACCTTGTAATGCATTAATGCTTCGTATTATTCTTTAAACTGTACCTTGTAATGCGTTAATGGATCACAGCGGTCTTTACTCCCTAGCTTGTAATGCGTTAATGGATCACAGCGGCCTTTACTCCCTACCTTGTAATGCATTAATGCTTCGTATTATTCTTTAAACTGTACCTTGTAATGCGTTAATGGATCACAGCGGTCTTTACTCCCTAGCTTGTAATGCATTAATGGATCACAGCGGTCTTTACTCCCTACCTTGTAATGCGTTAATGGATCACAGCGGTCTTTACTCCCTACCTTGTAATGCATTAATGGATCACAGCGGCCTTTACTCCCTACCTTGTAATGCATTAATGCTTCGTATTATTCTTTAAACTGTACCTTGTAATGCATTAATGGATCACAGCGGTCTTTACTCCCTACCTTGTAATGCGTTAATGGATCACAGCGGTCTTTACTTCCTACCTTGTAATGCATTAATGGATCACAGTGGTCTTTACTCCCTACCTTGTAATGCATTAATGGATCACAGTGGTCTTTACTCCCTACCTTGTAATGCATTAATGGATCACAGCGGTCTTTACTCCCTACCTTGTAATGCGTTAATGGATCACAGCGGTCTTTACTCCCTAGCTTGTAATGCATTAATGGATCACAGCGGTCTTTACTCCCTAGCTTGTAATGCATTAATGGATCACAGCGGTCTTTACTCCCTACCTTGTAATGCGTTAATGGATCACAGCGGTCTTTACTCCCTACCTTGTAATGCATTAATGGATCACAGTGGTCTTTACTCCCTACCTTGTAATGCGTTAATGGATCACAGCGGTCTTTACTTCCTACCTTGTAATGCATTAATGGATCACAGTGGTCTTTACTCCCTATCTTGTAATGCATTAATGGATCACAGTGGTCTTTACTCCCTACCTTGTAATGCATTAATGGATCACAGCGGTCTTTACTCCCTACCTTGTAATGCGTTAATGGATCACAGCGGTCTTTACTCCCTAGCTTGTAATGCATTAATGGATCACAGCGGTCTTTACTCCCTAGCTTGTAATGCATTAATGGATCACAGCGGTCTTTACTCCCTACCTTGTAATGCGTTAATGGATCACAGCGGTCTTTACTCCCTACCTTGTAATGCATTAATGGATCACAGCGGTCTTTACTCCCTACCTTGTAATGCGTTAATGGATCACAGCGGTCTTTACTCCCTACCTTGTAATGCGTTAATGGATCACAGCGGTCTTTACTCCCTACCTTGTAATGCATTAATGGATCACAGCGGTCTTTACTCCCTACCTTGTAATGCATTAATGGATCACAGCGGTCTTTACTCCCTACCTTGTAATGCGTTAATGGATCACAGCGGTCTTTACTCCCTACCTTGTAATGCGTTAATGGATCACAGCGGTCTTTACTCCCTAGCTTGTAATGCATTAATGGATCACAGCGGTCTTTACTCCCTAGCTTGTAATGCATTAATGGATCACAGCGGTCTTTACTCCCTAGCTTGTAATGCATTAATGGATCACAGCGGTCTTTACTCCCTAGCTTGTAATGCATTAATGGATCACAGCGGTCTTTACTCCCTACCTTGTAATGCGTTAATGGATCACAGCGGTCTTTACTCCCTACCTTGTAATGCATTAATGCTTCGTATTATTCTTTAAACTGTACCTTGTAATGCGTTAATGGATCACAGCGGTCTTTACTCCCTACCTTGTAATGCATTAATGCTTCGTATTATTCTTTAAACTGTACCTTGTAATGCATTAATGGATCACAGCGGTCTTTACTCCCTACCTTGTAATGCATTAATGCTTCGTATTATTCTTTAAACTGTACCTTGTAATGCATTAATGGATCACAGCGGTCTTTACTCCCTAGCTTGTAATGCATTAATGCTTCGTATTAGTCTTTACTCCCTACCTTGTAATGCATTAATGGATCACAGCGGTCTTTACTCCCTAGCTTGTAATGCATTAATGCTTCGTATTAGTCTTTACGCCCTACCTTGTAATGCGTTAATGGATCACAGCGGTCTTTACTCCCTACCTTGTAATGCATTAATGGATCACAGTAGTCTTTACTCCCTACCTTGTAATGCATCAATGGATCACAGCGGCCTTTACTCCCTACCTTGTAATGCGTTAATGGATCACAGTGGTCTTTACTCCCTACCTTGTAATGCATTAATGGATCACAGCGGTCTTTACTCCCTACCTTGTAATGCGTTAATGGATCACAGCGGTCTTTACTTCCTACCTTGTAATGCATTAATGGATCACAGTGGTCTTTACTCCCTACCTTGTAATGCATTAATGGATCACAGTGGTCTTTACTCCCTACCTTGTAATGCATTAATGGATCACAGCGGTCTTTACTCCCTACCTTGTAATGCGTTAATGGATCACAGCGGTCTTTACTCCCTAGCTTGTAATGCATTAATGGATCACAGCGGTCTTTACTCCCTAGCTTGTAATGCATTAATGGATCACAGCGGTCTTTACTCCCTACCTTGTAATGCATTAATGGATCACAGCGGCCTTTACTCCCTACCTTGTAATGCGTTAATGGATCACAGCGGTCTTTACTCCCTACCTTGTAATGCATTAATGGATCACAGTGGTCTTTACTCCCTACCTTGTAATGCGTTAATGGATCACAGCGGTCTTTACTCCCTACCTTGTAATGCGTTAATGGATCACAGCGGTCTTTACTCCCTAGCTTGTAATGCGTTAATGGATCACAGCGGTCTTTACTCCCTAGCTTGTAATGCATTAATGGATCACAGCGGTCTTTACTCCCTAGCTTGTAATGCATTAATGGATCACAGCGGTCTTTACTCCCTACCTTGTAATGCATTAATGCTTCGTATTATTCTTTAAACTGTACCTTGTAATGCGTTAATGGATCACAGCGGTCTTTACTCCCTACCTTGTAATGCATTAATGCTTCGTATTATTCTTTAAACTGTACCTTGTAATGCATTAATGGATCACAGCGGTCTTTACTCCCTAGCTTGTAATGCATTAATGGATCACAGCGGTCTTTACTCCCTAGCTTGTAATGCATTAATGCTTCGTATTAGTCTTTACTCCCTACCTTGTAATGCATTAATGGATCACAGCGGTCTTTACTCCCTAGCTTGTAATGCATTAATGCTTCGTATTAGTCTTTACTCCCTACCTTGTAATGCGTTAATGGATCACAGCGGTCTTTACTCCCTACCTTGTAATGCATTAATGGATCACAGCGGTCTTTACTCCCTACCTTGTAATGCATTAATGGATCACAGCGGCCTTTACTCCCTACCTTGTAATGCGTTAATGGATCACAGCGGTCTTTACTCCCTACCTTGTAATGCATTAATGGATCACAGCGGTCTTTACTCCCTACCTTGTAATGCGTTAATGGATCACAGTGGTCTTTACTCCCTACCTTGTAATGCATTAATGGATCACAGCGGTCTTTACTCCCTACCTTGTAATGCATTAATGGATCACAGCGGCCTTTACTCCCTACCTTGTAATGCGTTAATGGATCACAGCGGTCTTTACTCCCTACCTTGTAATGCATTAATGGATCACAGCGGTCTTTACACCCTACCTTGTAATGCGTTAATGGATCACAGTGGTCTTTACTCCCTACCTTGTAATGCGTTAATGGATCACAGCGGTCTTTACTCCCTACCTTGTAATGCATTAATGGATCACAGCGGTCTTTACTCCCTACCTTGTAATGCGTTAATGGATCACAGTGGTCTTTACTCCCTACCTTGTAATGCATTAATGGATCACAGCGGTCTTCACACCCTACCTTGTAATGCATTAATGGATCGTAGAAGGCTTCACACCCTACCTTGTAATGCATTAATGGATCGTAGAAGGCTTCACACCCTACCTTGTAATGCATTAATGGATCGTAGCATATTCCTTTTGACATTTTGAGCGGACTAAGACATTAGATGTGGGATAACACTCCACACTGCCCCTGCTACTTTGAAGAGTCAAAGAAGCGTTGACCATATAAAGAAGCTCCTTTCCAGGTTCTATATACATTGAGTGTACAAAACATTAGGAACACCTCTTTCCGTGACATGTAGACTGACTAGGTGAATCCAGGTGAAAAATATGATCCCTTATTGATGTCACTTGTTAAATCCACTTCAATCAGTGTAGATGAAGGGGAGGAGACCGGTTAAAGAACGTTTTTTAAGCCTTGAGACAACTCAATATTCATGTTTTGTACATTCAGTGTATAACCAAGTGTTTTAACTCAAGTAAGTCTATCATTCTGCTGACAAGCAAATCAGACAGGTGTAGTGTGGTTGTGTGTATGATGTTTGATCAGGAGGGGAATGTGAAGGCCCCATGTGGCAGCGGGTTAAAAATACCTCACTGTGATCTTGGAACTGTCTGTGTCCAGCATCCAGCCCTCTTGTAGAAGTGTGCACTTTCACACTTGCCTATTTGCATTACATCAGATACATTAGACCAAAGGGGAAGACATCTGACCCTCAGTGTAATGATGGAGCAGTCTTAAGGAAGGGGAGGGAAGGGAGACTGCCAGCCAGGGCTACAGGCGGGAGTCTGTGTCTGGGTTTGAGCAATGCTTTTGTTAGCTATTTTTACCTAGACTGATATAAATGTCTAAAAATCCAGTCAGCTAAGGGCCATCATTTTGCTTTTAGAGGCAATGGGATAGGATTTCAAGGCCGTAACTCATAATTGCAGATAATGTGAAGCCACACATTTGAAGCCAAAGCCACCCTTTAAAAAGGTGTAAAGTGAAAATGACACAGTTCTCAGAATTCATTTGGAAGTAGATGAGGTATCAGCTTGCTCATTTTAAATGACACGATCCACCATGTAATTACCAGGATGTCCTTGGAAATAAGATGAAAATCGCACGGACCTTTCCTGGTTTTAAAAATAGACAAAAATTGTCACTTTTATTCCAGCAGCCAAAATATATTTTACTCCTATGCTGTCGGTAAGACTATATTTACAAGGCTAAAGGCAAAACTTGTTGAACATAAAGAGCAAATACAATGGTAAACGGTTTCCTTGAGAAAGTTTAACACTGACATCTCCATTTCAAGGGATATAGAGGTCTGGATACTGTCTTGCTGCAACTTCAAATTATCCCAGATAATATACAATAATGCGTATATGTTAATGTTTCTGACTTTTAGATACATTGACATTAGTAGCACAGTATAGGACCTATAATAGTAATTATTGAAATATAACGCATAATCACATGCTATCCACCCCACTGACTTTGACATTGTTCCACATACAGTACATTATGTCATTTGACCCGGCTGTGGTTTCAGATAGAGGTCAGGTCAGTACAGTTTAAAGTTCTCTCCTTACAGTAGTGTGTCCCTGAATGTTCATGGCTGGACTGGAAGTGGCTTAGTAGATCTATGAGTCTTTGAGACTGGGGAGAATGCATTAGAGCACAGTCATAGGGGAGGAGGCATGTAGTTTCACCCTCTTTGCATAATGCATCGCCACAGTGCTGCTGCTGTGTGATTAATTAGCTTCATGTGAATTTCCGGGCAAAGAATATGTCTTTGTTTCAACAGGTAGTCCTCTAGATGGCCATTTCTATTACAGTCTGACCAGCTATTTATCTCTTGCCAATATTCTGTCACTTTATAATTACAGGGAAACCATAATTCCTCACACTTATCTTCGTACACAAGGAATCTTGATGGAGTTTACATTTAGCACTTATGATTTATATGTTTCCATTATCAATACGAAATAGTTCATGTGTATTACAACATTTGATTTCCTTTGAATTACCCTTATCATCGGTTGCCTTCATTTTTGCAGGGAAACACATAGCTAATATCTTTTGAAAATATCCTGCATAAGGATTTTACTGGTAAATAAGCAGCTTACACAAGTGGAAAAAAACACAAACTTTCGTGTTGACTTGAGGACTCACAGCTTTCCGCACCCAACACTTATTTTGACTGGTCTTTGTTGCTATAAAAACGGTTTGTGTTTGTGTTTTGTGAGTTGGTAGGAGGACGGGATAGTGTTGACCCACTCAACCATGAGTGGTGCAGCCCTCCAGATCTTCCCCGTACAATCACAGAACTAACAGGCCCAAGGGACTTCATTGTCTCCACCGCCGAGTACCGCTCCTAAGTGTTCACACTTAGGAGTACCGCTCCTAAGTGTGAACATTATTTCAGACATAATTAGGAGTGTAACGGTACTTGCATTCTTACAGAACAGTACGGTACGGGGACCTTGTTTCGGTCTGCACTGTGAAACCACATTTTTTTATGCAAGAATATAAACACACTAGGCCTACGCTGCACTGCATGCCTCTTGAGTAAATCTGGCCTGAAAAAAAAACTGCATTTCATGGCTATTCCGTTAAAACAACTATTGTACACGTTGTAATCAATATTCTAATCTTAATTGGCGCATTTCAAAATGACCTTTTGTGAGGAGTAGCCGGGAACTACGTGAGTACTTTACGATGGCAAGTGGTGGGGTCGATACACCAGGAGGATTCTCCATCGTTGTTTAAATCTCCAGTTTGGGAACATTTTGGCTTCCCAGTAGATTATAACGGCAATGGACAGAGAATTGTGGATAAAACTTGAACCGTATGTTGCCACGCTCAACCAGAATAGCCTACGCAGCTGCCAACACCTCAAATATGTTGACACATTTACGCCGATATCACCCCAGTATTCCTACCACTGGAGCAAGACGGAAACACAAAGAAACAACAACACAACATCGTCTCCCCTCTGCATTCAAGCAGCCCTTGGCAGCTGATTCTGACCGGGCCACAGAAATTATAGGTAGGCTATATTTTTTACAGTCTTTGTTTTATAGCTGCGGATATATGCCCATTCTCTGTGGTTGAGAATAGGGGGTTTAATTAAGCACCTCATGAAAGTGCTCGAGCCACGTTACGAACTTCCCTCTTGCACCCATTTTAGCAAACAGGTATCTATATAGGCAAACCAAAGCCAAAGTTTTGAATGAATTGGTCAATGCACACTGTTGAGCTTACTTAACAGTAACAGCACATTACAATAGGCCTACCCCGGAGTGGGATATGTACAGTGCTATGGACGGCGCATCTGACACTGAAGGAGGCAGTGTCATGGTGTGTTCGTAACTAAGTGGGAATTTACCACATATGACTGGGAAAAATCCACTTGAACGGCCCTCCAACTGGTAATTACTAGTGGGAAACTCATCTATCATCCTGAGCACCCACTTCTCCCACATGATGACCTCTGACGTCACCTACTAAGGAAGTGGCCTCTATAACAGCATTTTTAACAGTTAAATGCAACAACAAAACATTATTTATTAAAATAATTTTATTAATTTGTTAACAAACATAATAGCTGTACTTTTAGTTTATGGTTGACACAGCTTGTACTTTTAGTTTATGGTTAACACAGCTTGTACTTTTAGTTTATGGTTGACACAGCTTGTACTTTTAGTTTATGGTTGACACAGCTTGTACTTTTAGTTTATGGTTGACACAGCTTGTACTTTTAGTTTATGGTTGACACAGTTTGTTCTTTTAGTTTATGGTTGACACAGCTTGTACTTTTAGTTTATGGTTGACACAGCTTGTTCTTTTAGTTTATGGTTGACACAGCTTGTACTTTTAGTTTATGGTTGACACAGCTTGTACTTTTAGTTTATGGTTGACACAGCTTGTACTTTTAGTTTATGGTTGACACAGCTTGTACTTTTAGTTTATGGTTGACACAGCTTGTACTTTTAGTTTATGGTTGACACAGCTTGTACTTTTAGTTTATGGTTGACACAGCTTGTACTTTTAGTTTATGGTTGACACAGCTTGTTCTTTTAGTTCATGGTTGACACAGCTTGTTCTTTTAGTTTATGGTTGACACAGCTTGTACTTTTAGTTTATGGTTGACACAGCTTGTACTTTTAGTTTATGTTTGACACAGTTTGTACTTTTAGTTTATGGTTGACACAACTTGTACTTTTAGTTTATGGTTGACACAGCTTGTACTTTTAGTTTATGTTTGACACAACTTGTACTTTTAGTTCATGGTTGACACAGCTTGTACTTATAGTTTATGGTTGACACAGCTTGTACTTTTAGTTTATGGTTGACACAGCTTGTACTTTTAGTTTATGGTTGACACAGCTTGTACTTTTAGTTTATGGTTGACACAGCTTGTTCTTTTAGTTTATGGTTGACACAGCTTGTTCTTTTAGTTTATGGTTGACACAGCTTGTACTTTTAGTTTATGTTTGACACAGCTTGTACTTTTAGTTTATGGTTGACACAGCTTGTACTTTTAGTTTATGGTTGACACAGCTTGTACTTTTAGTTTATGGTTGACACAGCTTGAACTTTTAGTTTATGGTTGACACAGCTTGTACTTTTAGTTTATGGTTGACACAGTTTTTACTTTTAGTTTATTGCTGACACAGCTTGTACTTTTAGTTTATGGTTGACACAGCTTGTACTTTTAGTTTATGGTTGACACAGCTTGTACTTTTAGTTTATGGTTGACACAGCTTGTACTTTTAGTTTATGGTTGACACAGCTTGTACTTTTAGTTTATGGTTGACACAGCTTGTACTTTTAGTTTATGGTTGACACAGCTTGTACTTTTAGTTTATGGTTGACACAGCTTGTACTTTTAGTTTATGGTTGACACAGCTTGTTCTTTTAGTTTATGGTTGACACAGCTTGTTCTTTTAGTTTATGGTTGACACAGCTTGTACTTTTAGTTTATGTTTGACACAGCTTGTACTTTTAGTTTATGGTTGACACAGCTTGTACTTTTAGTTTATGGTTGACACAGCTTGTACTTTTAGTTTATGGTTGACACAGCTTGAACTTTTAGTTTATGGTTGACACAGCTTGTACTTTTAGTTTATGGTTGACACAGTTTTTACTTTTAGTTTATTGCTGACACAGCTTGTACTTTTAGTTTATGGTTGACACAGCTTGTACTTTTAGTTTATGGTTGACACAGCTTGTACTTTTAGTTTATGGTTGACACAGCTTGTACTTTTAGTTTATGGTTGACACAGCTTGTACTTTTAGTTTATGGTTGACACAGCTTGTACTTTTAGTTTATGGTTGACACAACTTGTACTTTTAGTTTATGGTTGACACAGCTTGTTCTTTTAGTTCATGGTTGACACAGCTTGTTCTTTTAGTTTATGGTTGACACAGCTTGTACTTTTAGTTTATGGTTGACACAGCTTGTACTTTTAGTTTATGTTTGACACAGTTTGTACTTTTAGTTTATGGTTGACACAACTTGTACTTTTAGTTTATGTTTGACACAGTTTGTACTTTTAGTTTATGGTTGACACAACTTGTACTTTTAGTTTATGGTTGACACAGCTTGTTCTTTTAGTTTATGGTTGACACAGCTTGTACTTTTAGTTTATGGTTGACACAGCTTGTACTTTTAGTTTATGTTTGACACAGTTTGTACTTTTAGTTTATGGTTGACACAACTTGTACTTTTAGTTTATGGTTGACACAGCTTGTACTTTTAGTTTATGGTTGACACAACTTGTACTTTTAGTTTATGGTTGACACAGTTTGTACTTTTAGTTTATGGTTGACACAGCTTGTACTTTTAGTTTATGGTTGACACAGTTTGTTCTTTTAGTTTATGGTTGACACAGCTTGTACTTTTAGTTTATGGTTGACACAGCTTGTACTTTTAGTTTATGGTTGACACAGCTTGTACTTTTAGTTTATGGTTGACACAGCTTGAACTTTTAGTTTATGGTTGACACAGCTTGTACTTTTAGTTTATGGTTGACACAGTTTTTACTTTTAGTTTATTGCTGACACAGCTTGTACTTTTAGTTTATGGTTGACACAGCTTGTACTTTTAGTTTATGGTTGACACAGCTTGTACTTTTAGTTTATGGTTGACACAGCTTGTACTTTTAGTTTATGGTTGACACAGCTTGTACTTTTAGTTTATGGTTGACACAGCTTGTACTTTTAGTTTATGGTTGACACAACTTGTACTTTTAGTTTATGGTTGACACAGCATGTTCTTTTAGTTCATGGTTGACACAGCTTGTTCTTTTAGTTTATGGTTGACACAGCTTGTACTTTTAGTTTATGGTTGACACAGCTTGTACTTTTAGTTTATGTTTGACACAGTTTGTACTTTTAGTTTATGGTTGACACAACTTGTACTTTTAGTTTATGGTTGACACAGCTTGTACTTTTAGTTTATGGTTGACACAACTTGTACTTTTAGTTCATGGTTGACACAGCTTGTACTTTTAGTTTATGGTTGACACAGCTTGTACTTTTAGTTTATGGTTGACACAGCTTGTACTTTTAGTTTATGGTTGACACAGCTTGTACTTTTAGTTTATGGTTGACACAGCTTGTACTTTTAGTTTATGGTTGACACAGCTTGTACTTTTAGTTTATGGTTGACATAGCTTGTACTTTTAGTTTATGGTTGACACAGCTTGTACTTTTAGTTTATGGTTGACACAGCTTGTACTTTTAGTTTATGGTTGACACAGTTTGTTCTTTTAGTTTATGTTTGACACAGCTTGTTCTTTTAGTTTATGGTTGACACAGCTTGTACTTTTAGTTTATGGTTGACACAGCTTGTACTTTTAGTTTATGGTTGACACAGCTTGTACTTTTAGTTTATGGTTGACACAGCTTGTACTTTTAGTTTATGGTTGACACAGTTTGTTCTTTTAGTTTATGGTTGACACAGCTTGTACTTTTAGTTTATGGTTGACACAGCTTGTACTTTTAGTTTATGGTTGACACAGCTTGTACTTTTAGTTTATGGTTGACACAACTTGTACTTTTAGTTTATGGTTGACACAGCTTGTACTTTTAGTTTATGGTTGACACAACTTGTACTTTTAGTTTATGGTTGACACAGCTTGTACTTTTAGTTTATGGTTGACACAACTTGTACTTTTAGTTTATGGTTGACACAGCTTGTACTTTTAGTTTATGGTTGACACAGCTTGTTCTTTTAGTTTATGGTTGACACAGCTTGTACTTTTAGTTTATGGTTGACACAGCTTGTACTTTTAGTTTATGGTTGACACAGCTTGTACTTTTAGTTTATGGTTGACACAGCTTGTACTTTTAGTTTATGGTTGACACAGCTTGTACTTTTAGTTTATAGTTGACACAGCTTGTACTTTTAGTTTATGGTTGACACAGCTTGTACTTTTAGTTTATGGTTGACACAGCTTGTACTTTTAGTTTATGGTTGACACAGTTTGTTGGCCATTAGTCAATCAGCATTTCTCAACAAGTTCAAATCACATGAATGCATCCAACTGGTATTTATGACTTCACAACTGGTATTAATGACTTCACAACTGGTATTTATGACTTCACAACTGGTAAATTCCCATCTTCTACATGATAACAAAAGCAGCATCAGAGTGGAAACAATCCGGTCACAACAGACAATGCAAGGAACATTGTGACAGCTGAACATTGTGAATGGCATTTACTTTTCCTGCTGTACCCGAAACCGAACCCTGACCCCAAAAAAACACAATACCTACTGAACCTTGGGTTTGGTGAACCGTTAAACCCCAAGACATAATGCTTGGCTTATAGCCACAGAACCATACCACTTTCCAAGATACCCTTTGTGCAACAACGTGACTAGTAGCGAATGTGGTCGTGTGTCAGATACAGAGCCTCAGATCCTTCTGTTCATCTTCTGTAAGCATGCATAATACATGGCACTGACATAACATGTTCATGATGCTCTTCTTTTCTGCATATCGCACTGGTCTGTGCTTTTCGTGCTTCTGATATTCTGGGAGTAATTGGACTCTGGGGCAGGTGGTCAGGATCGGAATCGCAGGGTCGAACCATGGTCCTGGGGATAACAAGATGTTTAGGAGCTCAAATATGGCCCAGCCCCAAGTGTAGCCACTATCATTGACCACCATTTCTATTTAGAATCCTTAATCCAATGTTGTCTCTGAAGTCATCCTCAACGGATATACTTGACAATCTGCTCAATTCACTATGATTCTCTGGTAAATTAAACAGACTCACTGTCTGAGAATAAACACTTCCGTTCCCATTCCCTTCAAAATGAATATCTAGAAACGCTACACAGTGTAACTACATTTCCATATTTAGGTTGTATTTTCCAGCCTTGACTGCAGTAAGTATGTTTATACAATTCTGTAGCTTCAGTAGTGGCGGAAGGAGGAGGCAGGTCTCCTACCACTAGAACACAGCTAGCTAGACTAATGCAGTTGCGTGGGATTGAGCTTTCGCTCCCCGAGGTACTGTATAAGACAGGTGCACCAATTAACAGGGCTGTCTGCCAACCGTTCCTCTAGTGTGATAATTATACCCAGCTTTCAGCAGAGTACATACTGTGGTTTTCAGCAGAGTACATACTAGAGGTCGACCGATTATGATTTTTCAACGCCGATACTGATTATTGGAGGACCAAAAAAAGCCGATACCGATTAATCGGACAATTTTTATTTATTTATTTGTAATAATGACAATTACAACAATACTGAATGAACACTTATTTTAACTTAATATAATACATCAATAAAATCAATTTAGCCTCAAATAAATAATAAAACATGTTGAATTTGGTTTAAATAATGCAAAAACAAAGTGTTGGAGAAGAAAGTAAAAGTGCAATATGTGCTATGTAAGAAAGCTAACGTTTCAGTTCCTTGCTCAGAACATGAGAACATATGAAAGCTGGTGGTTCCTTTAAACATGAGTCTTCAATATTCCCAAGTAAGAAGTTTTAGGTTGTAGTTATTATAGGAATTATAGGACTATTTCCCTCTATACCATTTGTATTTCATTAACCTTTGACTATTATATGTTCTTATGGGCACTTTAGTATTGCCAGTGTAACAGTATAGCTTCCGTCCCTCTCCTCGCTCCTCCCTGGGCTCGAACCAGCAACACAACGACAACAGCCACCCTCGAAGCAGCGTTACCCATGCAGAGCAAGTGGAACAACTACTAGAAGGCTCAGAGCGAGTGATGTTTGAAACTAGCTAGCCATTTCATTTTTGTTACACCAGCCTCATCTCAGGAGCTGATAGGCTTGAAGTCATAAACAGCGCAATGCTTGACGCACAACGAAGAGCTGCTGGCAAAACGCACGAAAGTGCTGTTTGAATGAATGTTTACGCGCCTGCTTCTGCCTACCACCGCTCAGTCCGATACTTAGATACTTGTATGCTCAGTCAGATTATATGCAACGCAGGACACGCTAGATAATATCTAGTAATATCATCAACCATGTGTAGTTAACTAGTAATTATGATTGATAGTTTTTTTATAAGATAAGTTTAATGCTAGCTAGCAACTTACCTTGGCTTACTGCATTTGTGTAACAGGCAGTCTCCTTGTGGAGTGCAACGAGAGAGAGGCAGGTCGTTATTGCGTTGGACTAGTTAACTGTAAGGTTGCAAGATTGGATCCCCCGAGCTGACAAGGTGAAAATCTGTCGTTCTGCCCCTGAACGAGGCAGTTAACCCACCGTCATTGAAAATAAGAATGTGTTCTTAACTGACTTGCCTAGTTAAATAAAGGTATAAAAAATATATATAAATAAAAAAATACAGATTTCTGATTGTTATGAAAACTTGAAATTGGCCGTAATTAATCGGCCATTCCGATTAATCGGTCGACTTCTAGTACATACTGTGGCTTTCAGCAGAGTACATACTGTGGCTTTCAGCAGAATATATACTGTGGCTTTCAGCAGAGTATCGAACCCACCAAGTGTTGGGGGGCTCTCCTCTCCCTGAGCAACGTGACCTTATTGGGTCAGCGTTCTCTCCGGCCACACACACCACACTAATACTCCTCTTGTTAGCTGAGATCAATGGCAGATGATAATTAAAATTGTATTTTTATCCCCCATCATCACAAACAGAGCACTGGTATCTTTACTTCCTCCTGAGGTCAAATATGGTCATTCTTTTTTCAAAGCTGTCAATACAGTTAGATTTTCTGGCTCAACAACTACAAACACTCTGAAATGTTATCTTTAATGAAGAGTGTGCAGGCCTAACTGCCATACCTATCTGCCAGGCCTATTTGCCATGCAAAGTCAAGTTGTACCTTTGTTTGCTTAGGATCTTTAAAGGCTCACAAAGAGGCCTATCATGCTAAATAACAACAAGACCAAGGGTAAATATTTAAAAAATAAATGCAGAAGCTAAAGACTGCTGAAAAATGTTACGAGCGTAAACTTAGTATCACGGGACCAAAGAAATTACGTACAAAATTCAAGACAGGCAGCAGATAAACAAAGCCCTCAGCTTCAGAGTGGCTGAGCTGAACAGCATGGCTGTCGTCTGGCCACTCTACCATAAAGACCTGATTGGTGGAGTGCTGCAGAGATGGTTTTCCTTCTGGAAGGTTCTCTGTCAGCGTGACCATTGGGTTCTTGGTCACCTCCCTGACCAAGGCCCTTCTCCCCCGATTGCTCAGTTTGGCCGGGCGGCCAGCTCTAGGAAGACTCTTGATGGTTCCAACTTCTACCATTTTAGAATGACGGAGGCCACTGTTTTCTTGGGGATTTTCAATGCTGCAGAAAGGTTTTGGTACCCTTAACCAGATCTGTGCTTCGACACAATCTTGTCTCTGAGCTCTACGGACAATTCCTTCTATCTCATGGCATGGTTTTGGCTCTGACATGCATTGTCAACTGTAGGACCTTATATAGACAGGTGTGTGCCTTTCCAAATCATGTCAAATCAATTGAATTTACCACAGGTGAACTCCAATCAAGTTGTAGAAACACCTCAAGGACGATCAGTGGAAACAAGCTCAATTTCAATTATCATAGCAAAGGGTTATGTTCATAAGGTATTTCTGTTTTATATTTGTATTACATTTGCAAAAGTTTCTAAAAACCTGTTTTCGCTTTGTCATTATGGGGAAAAAAATTTATTTAATCAATTTTAGAATAAGGCTGTAACGTAACAAAATGTGGAAAAGTCAAGGGGTCTGAATACTTTCCAAAGGCACTGTATATCACTGGAGCCCTCATTAGGACCTGGAAGCACTCTGTATGCCAGGAAAAAACATCTAAATGCCAAAGGAAACACATTTGATTACACACCCACAGAGGGCACATATTAGTTTTCTAATGACACCATCTAGCGCTCCTCTCAGAGACTTTCCAATCCCCAAATTGTCATCCAGTACACCTCATTAAATCGTGTCTTCTTTCTTCCCCTCTTTAAAGGTCACATAAAATCAACAGGAAGGGAAATAGACTAGGTTTGATCCCAGCTCTGTTGACTGGAATTACAGCTATGGCTTTATACTGTCACTCCAGCAAATCAGTGACTTTTCAAAGGGACAAAATGTACAATATATTGGAATAGCATATGGACTCACATACACAGACATATACACACCTATCCAGACTGACATACACACATCCATCCATCCACAGACAGACAGACAGACAGACAGACAGACAGACAGACAGACAGACAGACAGACAGACACAAAGACATACAGACACAAAGACATACAGACACACACAAAGACATACACACATCCACGCACACACAAACACACACACATACATCCATCCCCACACAGACATACACACACACATACACACACACACACAAACACACACAGACATATACACTCACAACCATCCACACACAAACACACACAGAGACATCCATCCACACACACACCCACTCAGACAGACATTTGTTTATTAGTTCATATATAAAGAGAGTACTTTTCTCAAGGAGCAATATTTACTATGAAAGTGAGCGAGAGAGAGAGAGTTACAAGAAGTAGTTGTGGTGAAAAGGCGCTTGGCGGTTGCGGCAGGACCTCGTCAGATATGAAGTTAGGCAGAGAGAGGCAGAAACCAATCAAAGCAGGTCCATCTCATCTTCCCACTGTCTCGGAGAAAAGGTATGCTTGCGCTGCTGGTACTAACTCACCTTTCCCATCCTGGACAGGAGCAGAGTGAGGGAGGGAGGGAGGGAGGGAGGGAGGGAGGGAGGGAGGGAGGGGAGAGGAACAGAGGGAGGGAGGGGATCGGGGTTAGGGAGGGAGCATAGCGGACGGAGGGAGGGAGGGAGGGAGGGAGGGAGGGAGGGAGGGAGGGGAGAAGAGGGAGGGTAGCAGAGGGGGGAGGGGAGAGGAGCAGAGGGAGCAGGAAAAGAGGTAATGTGGGTGGTGAGAGGAGGGTGGGATGGGATGGAAGGACAGGACGGGACGGGACGGGGGACCAGTGGTAGGGGCAAGGTAATCATATTCCAATTGAAAGTCAGTCAGCTGGAACAACTGAGCCACACACCAAGAATGGATTTTACATGCAGACTATTACGCCCCAGCCTATTTACTCCAAACTGCCTGGAAATGGCTGGCATTATATGGAGCAGCCAAGAGTGAATGTATTCCCAGCAGGTCGATGCCACTGGCTTAGCTTTGTTTTTCTGAAACATTTCTCTCTGCTTGCTCCCTACTAGCCTGGACCCCATTTGTCCCCTGACCATATCCAATGATCTACATTACATGAACAGACGTATGTGGACACATGCTCGTCGAACATCTCAGGGAGATGCCACAAGCGCATTAGTGAGGTCGGGCACTGATGTTGGACGATTAGACCTGGCTCGCAGTCAGCGTTCCAACTCATCCCAAAGGTGTTCTATGGGGTTGAGGCCAGGGCTCTATGCAGGCCAGTCAAGATCTCACTTACCGATCTCGAAAAAATTATTATGTATGGACCTCACTTTGTGCATGGGGGCATTGTCATGCTGAAACAGGAAAGGGCCTTCCCCAAACTGTTGGAAGCACAGAATCGTCTAGATTATCATTGTATGCTGTAGCGTTAAAATGTCCCTTTACTGGAACTAAGGGGCCTAGCCCAAACCATGAAAAACAGCCCCAGACCATTATTCCTCCCCCACCAAACCTTACAGTTGGCACTATGCATTCAGGCCTGTAGTGTTCTCCTGGCATCGGCTAAACCCAGATTCGTCCTCCAGACTGCCAGACGATTCATCACACCAGAGAACGTGTTTCCACTGCTCCAGAGTCCAATGGCGGCGAGCTTTACACCACTCCAGCCGACGCTTGGCTTTGCACATGATGATCTTAGGCCTGTGTGCGGCTGCTCGACCATGGAAACCCATTTCATTAAGCTCCCGACATACAAATTCTTGTGCAGACGTTACTTCCGGGGCAGTTTGGAACTCAATAGTGAGTGTTGCAACCAAGGACAGAATTTGTACGCACTTCAGCACTCGGTGGACCTGTTCTGTGAGCTTGTGTGGCCTACCATTCCGCGGCTGAGCCGTTTTGCTCCTAGACATTTCCACTTCACAATAACAGCACTTACAGTTGACCGGGCCAGCTATAGCAGGGCAGACATTTAATGAACTGACTTGTTGGAAAGGTGGCATCCGATGACGGTGCCACATTGAAAGTCACTGAGCTCTTCAGTAAGGCCATTCTACTGCCAATGTTTGTCTATGGAGATTGCATAGCTTTGTGCTTGATTTTATACACCTGTCAGCAATGGGTGTGGCTGAAATAGCGAGAATCCACTAATTTGAAGGGGTGTCCACATACCTTTTTTTTACCAGTCAAAAGTTTGGACACACCTACTCACTCAAGGTTTTTCTTTATTTTGACAATTTTCTACATTGTAAAATAATAGTGAAGACATCAGAACTATAAAATGACACATATGGAATCATGTAGTAACCAAAGTGTTAATCAAATCAAAATATATTTATATTTGAGATTCTTCAAAGTAGCCACTCTTTGCGTTGATGACAGCTGTGTACACTCTTGGCATTCTCTCAACCACCTTCATGAGGTAGTCACCTGGAATGCATTTCAATTAACAAGTGTGTCTTGTTAAAAGTTAACTTGTCAAATGTATTTCCTTCTTAATGCGTTTGAGCCAATCAGTTGTGTTGTGACAAGGTAGGAGTGGTATAAAGAAGATAGCCCTATTTGGTAAAAGACCAAATTCATATTATGGCAAGAACAGCTCAAATAAGGAAAGAGAAATGACAGTCCAGCATGACTTTAAGACAGAGTTACCTCTGCTGCAGAGGATAAGTTCATTAGTTAGCAGCCTCAGAAATTGCAGTCCAAATAAATGCTTCACGGAGTTCAAGTAACAGACACATCTTAATAACAACTGTTCAGAGGAGACTGAGTGAATCAGGCCTTCGTGGTCGAATTGCTGCAAAGAAACCACTTCTAAAAGACACCAATGAGAAGAAGAGACTTGCTTGGGCCAAGACACATGAGCAATGGACATTAGACTGGTGGAAATCTGTTATTTTGTCTGATGAGTCCAAATTTGAGAGTTTTGGTTCCAACTGCCGTGTCTTTGAGAGACGCAGAGTAGTTGACCGAATGATCTCCGCATGTGTGGTTTCCACCGTGAAGCATGGAGGAGGAGGTGTGATGGTGTGGGAGTGCTTTGCTGGTGACACTGTCTGTGATTTATTTAGAATTCAATGCACACTTAACCAGCATGGCTACCACAGATTTCTGCAGTGATACGCCATCCCATCTGGTTTGTCGGACTATCATTTGTTTTTCAACAGGACAATGACCCAACACACCTCCAGGCTGTGCATCAGGTGACCTGGCCTCCACAATCAATGCATCAGACTGATGACCTGGCCTCCACAATCACCCAACATCAACCCAATTGAGAGGGTTTGGGTTGATTGGGACCGCAGAGTGAAGGAAAAGCAGCCAACAAGTGCTCAGCATATGTGGAACTCCTTCAAGACTGATGGAAAAGCATTCCAGGTGAAGCTGGTTGAGAGAATCCCAAGAATGTGCAAAGCTGTCATCAAGGCCAGGGTGGCTACTTGGAAGAATCTAAAATCTAAAATATATTTGGATTTGTTGAACTGTTTTTTTTTCCAGAGATTTTAGCTCAAATAAATAGTTTGTACATTTAGGTTCTAAACAACACTGATGAATGATACAGTATGCATCCATCTGAATTGTGATGAAGTGCCTTTGGTGAAAAACAAATTAAGGCCATGACATTTATTAAATGATGTAGAAAAGCTTGATTGCACTGGTAGATGTTTGGCAGATCACAACCATCAATACATTAATGTGTATTGCACAGGAGACATTATTCAGGTGCCTTAAGTGCCATTGATATAGGAAATGTGTTGACCACTTAAAATTGAGCGTTGAATGGATCTGTAAACAGAAACATCACAAAGTCAATTTATCAACGTGACAAAGATAAGGACCAATCATGAGGTATAATGAGGTATACTGCCCACATAATACATGTTCCAAATGGAATATGAAAGCAGTAGTGCTGAGCGGTTCATGATTTTTTGGGGGGTTATTAAACAACTAATTGACCGATGTCGGTTGAATTATCGATTGAGTTTTTTTGTTGTTGAGCCCAACACACTGTTTCTCTAGAAAGAAATCATATCATGCACCAGAGAAATCAAGTCAACAACTATATGGGATGCTGGGCTGAAGGGAGTTGTAGTTTTAATGAAGCAAATAGTCAACCTAGTTCAGAGCAGAAACGTGATAATTAACTACAATGATCATAATCCATTACGCCTGTTCTTTCCGGCTCGGGACAGAGATGGATACACATAGACCGCATGAGAGAAGAATGTACTGTACACAACTGAAATGTTTTATTATTTCATAGTAATTTCCTATTTTTCTATTGATGCCTACCCAATGTGGACCTGACAGAGACAATGGAATATTTTTGGCAATGGAATTTCCATTAAAAAGCTATAACATAATGTGTCATTATTTCTTGCATTTAATGTTTAAAAAATGAGAAATCAAACCCGACTCAAAAAGTACTAATTGTCTAGCACTATTTCTGCAAAAAACTTACTTATAAAAAGTATTATCCTTAGGGATACAAACATTGCATTAGCAACCATGCAAATCTAAACTGTGACTTTACTGATAAGTGAGCAAAATCGATTGAACCTGTTGTAGTGAGTGAGGACCTTGGGCATGATGCCTTTCTCTGCCCTGACATGTTAGCTGAGAGACAACCTAATTCATAATAATGACAGATGGAATCCCAAATGGAATATGAAGAAAGGCTTTGGTGCTGTCTCTCACAATGACCTAATTTGTGTTAAAGAGAAGTGAATCTAAGGCACCTTTAGCATAGTGCATAGAGGCTAACCCACTACTGTAATTAAAACAAACGGCATGGAAAGACAATTAGATGAGATTTTCAGAATCTTTACATGGAGGCCTTTGTGGTTTAGGAAGTTCTCATTCATCACAGAGTCCAAGCGCTAGTTGCTGCTGACAGTCCTGTTTCACACTGGTCTGAGTACACCCTCTGCCTCACCTTTCATTTCTACATCAGATCTATAGTGGTTGGGGAGCTGTATGCATTTGTAGTGGACAATGTGGTGCGGTGTATTCTTAGTTGCGATGGGGAAATACGCTCAACAACTGGTTGTGCCACCTTTAGCTGCAATGATTGCAAACAAATGCTTCCTGTAGTTGTCTCTCACTTAGCTGTGGAGGAATTTTGGCCCACTCTTGCATGCAGAAATGCTTTAACTCAGCGGCATTTGTGGGTTTTCAAGTATGAACTACTCGTTTCAAGTCATGCCACAACATCTCAATTGGGATTAGGTCTGGACTTTGACTAGGCCTTTCCGAAACTGTTGTCACGTCCCTCCAATAGAGTTCCAGACGCATGTAGAATCTATGCCAAGGTGCATTGAAGCAGTACTGGCTCGTGGTGGACCAACTCCCTTTTAAGACACTTTTTGTTGATGTTTCCCTTATTTTGGCAGTTACCTGTATGTTGGTCATTATTGGAGGAATTGTTCGTCATTACTGGAGGAATTGTTCGTCATTACTTGAGGAATTGAAAACATTCTTCTCTCCTCTAGATCTGACAGTGGTGCTGCTGGTGTGATGTTGTGACTCATGGCTTCTGACTGTGATACATAATAATGGCTACCAGTCCATAGTGTCAATTACCTGTCCCTTATAGATGGGTCACCATGGGGTCCTTTTGATCAGATACTGTGTCCTAAATGGTTAGGCAACTAGTGTACCAGCCCTTCACCACTGGACCCTGTCAGTGGTTACAAAAGTGAATGAATTGGATCTGGCAGGTTATTTCAACTTGACTTGACACCACCAATGAAATCATAGATGGACAATGAGAGGGGACATTAACGTGATATGACATCTAATTAATAATGCACAGACCATCAAACTCTGGCCAATTCAATGTGGAGCAGAGACATGAACGTGAACTTTCATGTGCCTTATTAACAAACTTGTATGCATCTGTAAATACGAATACAATTGTTAAATTACGAGCCTAGTTGGTTTAGCCACGGAAAAAGAGAGCAAACTTCCCGCTAGCCATGATTGGCTGAGATAATGAGTGGGCTGGACATGCCGAGAGATGAGTTTGGATTGGTCTGCCATGTAGCACGCTTCTCTCTATAACATGAGTTGGTCAGTATGTGTAGGTAATCCTTTTATAATGAGGCTTTTTTGAAATATATCATGTAGTAGAACTGCATAAGTGTTGCTCTCCACTTTTGAAATCAGTGGAATTAGAGTATGATAGCTAAGGAAATTGAACATTCTGCCGTTTGATTGCAAATATGCAGACGGAGTCGAAAAGAGAACACACAGAAGACTGTTGTATAAAACACTTGTGTCCAGATTACATCTTCAAACTAAGGGCAACCATGGTATCTGTGACAGAGAGGGAGAAGCGTCCATCCATGTTTACGGGTAAGATAGTCTAGCTAGCTACATTTTCAGATATTACACGTTTCTAATTTTGTCAAAGTCATTTTCATTTCAAGTGTACTGTTAGCTAGCTAGCTAAAGTTAGCTGGCTGGCTAGCTAATGTTATGTGTATGATTTCTGTAGTAATATTAATCGCATCTCAGAGACATTTGCATTGCTAGTTATATGTTAGCTAGCTAACATTGAACCTGGTTGGTTTGCTACCTGCAGAATCATGCAGGGCAGTAACGTTATGAGTTTGGATTATGGTTAATTGTTTAGCTAGCTATCTACATGTCTAAACAAAAGACTCCATCCACTATGCAAGTAACTATTTCAATTGAATGTTTATGATGTCACTGTGACAACTGCCAATAGACGTAGCTGGTAAATTCTCTCTGGCTATCTACTCTGATTTCAGAGTACTCTCATCTGAGTGTGCCCGAGCGCAGAATAACTGATGAATTTACAAACACTCAACACCTGTTGAATATGGCCGGTGTCAGTAAACGTTGACAAAAAAGCATTGCAGTCCCTAACGCTCTGTATAAAATAAAACCGCCTGGCCAGCTCTGCTAGGGTGCGTAAAATGGTCAGAGTGAGCTGTTCCCTCATTTGTGTCTGGAAGTAGATAGCAAGCTAGCCAACGTTAGCCAGTTAGCTTGGGTGCTTGATTGCTGCTGTTAGGTCAGAAAGCCAGAGCTTCCAGTGTGCGCTTTGAACGCTCCGAGAGCGAAACTCTCTGAGTTTACGAATGGACAATCTGACAACGCTCTGAGTTTACGAATGGACAATCTGACAACGCTCTGAGTTCATGAACGCCCAGAGCACACGTCGACCATACATGTAGACCAGCTGGAGGAGGTGTTCTCCATGATAAGAGAGACAGTGGTAGACCAGTAAATTAGCTACCTAACTAACGCGTAACAACATTAACCAAGTTCCTCTTTGCAAATTGACGAGCTAACGCTAGCTTTTTAACGCGTCTACGATATTGTAATATATTGTCAATTACTAGCTAGCTAGATAATGCGCGTTTAATTAGTTTTTTTTGCAGTATTTAAATGTCCAGTAGCCAACTGTCTGTGGCAGTGGCGCAAGAAAACGTTCATAGTTACAAAAGTATCCAGTTGTCTGTCACAAGACAAGGGTTTAGCTGTCCTAAAGTTAAGTACATTTCCAATAAGAAATACTAAAACATTATTTTCAAGAATCTTTTTAACCTTTTTCTTATGAAGAATCGTAGGAAAAATTTAATAACATTTCCAATGACTTTATTGAGAAATAGCAACATTGCTTACCTTTCTTCATAAATCTATAGTTAAGGAAAAAATAGCAGTTAAGAAGAAATTTCTTAAGAAGGTTTTGTGAATCGTGGCACTGATAACTGAGACGGCAATGGCATATGGTTTACATAGTTTTCATGCTCATCAAACCATTCAGTGACCACTCATGCTCAGTGGATGGAGGCATTGTCATCCTAATTTGGCATAGCCATGGTTGCCAAATGTATACATGACCGTCCGTATACATAATGGGATGTTTATTTCTTAACTAACTCGGGAACCACACCTGTGTGGAAGCACCTGCTCCTAATACTTTGTATTCCTTACTTAATCTAGTGTTTTCATTATGTGTATATACAGTTAATATACAGTAAATTTGTAAATATTGCAATATATTTGTAGCATACGCAACTTGTATGAAGGGCTGAGTTAGTATTGGTAGACCAGCGGATTGTACGAAGTGCTGGGTTAATATTGGTAGACCAGCATGATTGCGTGATATTGATTAATCAGTCCTATGTGAAAGGCCTAAAAGTCTTAAAAACGTGCTCCAGTACTTTGGCGACTAATCGTTATTTTTTAAGCATCCTGCTTTGGGCTGGCTGTGTCAATGTGTAGTTCATACATGCATAATCTATGAGCCACGAAACCCCTAGTTTGAAAGCGACTGCTTTCTGGAAGCTGTGCTGCACTATTTTCCCTACATTTCCCCCCACGTGGGCCTGCCCCCTAGCAATTCGAGTTCCAACCAATATTTGATGTAGTATGCAATTTTCGTGGTCCACTTTTAGCTTCTGGGCGCTACTTTCAGAACTAATGGCTACAAAGTATACACAAGTACCAGAGAATCCCTTTAAGTGAAAGCCTCTTGCCCCAGGTAAGAGCATAAAACAAAGTGGTTATGTCCTGTACGCGGAGCATGCAATGTATGTTTATTAATCTTTCAAAATGGTAAAATCGAAGCAAAACAAAGAGCCACTAAAAAATACCACACACATTTGAAAACTATAAGGAAAAATAATAATTTATTAATTTAAGGTTGAACATTTCGGTTAATTTTTCTGTGGACTAACCAACCCCCATTAACAAGTTAATGAATGGTTAAATATGTTTCAGTAAAATATGTGACCAACAGAAACTACATTGCATGGGTATAAGGAACTGAACTTTTTCATTAAGAGCTTAAAAAACATGCGACAATAGCAAGCCTATCCTCTTATATTATTGAACATGCAACTAGGCTACTGTAATGAAGAAGACAATGTAATACATCATTTTCCAACATTTGCCAAAATGCAATTTGTGGGAAAACGTTGTTCTTAAAGAAGAAACTGAGGCTTTTCATGTGACTGAGACTAACATCTCACAGTTATAAACTTAGAAAGAGGCTAAATCTAAATATGCAACAAGTAGAATGCGTTGCTAATATGACTAGGATAATGCCTTTGGCTTCTGGACAACGAAAGAAAGTTGATTTGAAAACCAGTAGAACAGGAGATAAATGCTAAGAAACCTTTTCAGTTGGTAGCTTAGCTGTTGTTGTTAGCTGCTGAGTGCTGCTGCTCTCGGTCTCTCCCTCTGCTCGGCTGCTCCCTGTGCTGCTGCAGCCTGCTTCTGAGTTGCCATGCAACGAGTCTCCCTCTGGCTTGCTTGCGGCTCAATCTGACTAGAGATAAAGCCATCAGTTGACATTAAGCAAGCTATTTTATAACTCACTGTACATTACTATTTACAGCAAAATTATCATTCCAGTTGACAGTGTTCCGGTTTTATGACTGACGAGATTTGTTCAATTCGGGCACCAATTTAATTCCAATCAATTATGCAAATTAACCTATAGACCGATAAGCATGACTGGTCAAATTTATTTTTAGCAGCTAACCGAATAACAGTTCATCGTTAACATCATACCATGTGGACCAATAGAGTGTGCATGTGATGTGTAACATGCATGAGTGAGTTAAGTGACCTTGATTCAATATTGGATCAAGTGTTTTATAGCTCTTATACTGTCATTTGGATGAAACCTTTTTGCATAAAGATGTGGCATATGGGATGTTAATGAGAATTACAGTCCCATTTAGATGTGTAATAAATACTATATCATGGCCCTTGTCAGTATGGCTGCTTGTCTGAGCTGATCTGTCTTCGGCAAGCAGCAACAGAGCCCCTTCTGCCTGTCAGCTGAGGAAGAGGGGCCCCAGGAGACTGATTTTTATCATGAATGCCGAAATGTTGCTTAAGGAGAAGAAGGTAGGCAGGCCGGCTGACCCCAGCTCAGTGAACTTTAATCGGACTAGGGAAAGGTTACTTTTCAGGAGGCTTTATCTCTCTCAAACATTATTTCTACAAACATCTTCATCTGTCCCACCTGCCTGAGTATGATGGCTACATGAACTCATGTAACAGTTGTCGGTTGAGATCTGGAGGTAACAAAAGATTGAACTGAAGTTTTCTGGTTCGAGTTCCTTAAGGATTTGGACATTTGGGCATATATCCTTTCAAATGCGAGGAAGGGTAATCCACAGTGTGCTTGTTTGGTAGCCTGTCCTCTTGTGTATCGTCAAACATTTCCTTTGAAATGTCTAAATGCACGATAAGACCTCCCTCAAGGCAAGACTTATTGAGATATGAATTCTCTGTCACCTACGCTTTGAAATTTCATAGCCTCAATTTGCTGTGGGGGGAAAAGGGGAATTGGAAAAGCCAATTGAATCTTTTCCTTCAGAGTCCATTTACTGTACTAACTGGGTTAGTGACTCACCATCATTACAGTCAATAGCACCAGAACAGCCTGGGTTAGTGACTCACCATCATCACAGTCAATAACACCAGAACAGCCTGGGTTAGTGACTCACCATCATCACAGTCAATAGCACCAGAACAGCCTGGGTTAGTGACTCACCATCATAACAGTCAATAACACCAGAACAGCCTGGGTTAGTGACTCACCATCATCACAGTCAATAGCACCAGAACAGCCTGGGTTAGTGACTCACCATCATAACAGTCAATAACACCAGAACAGCCTGGGTTAGTGACTCACCATCATCACAGTCAATAGCACCAGAACAGCCTGGGTTAGTGACTCACCATCATAACAGTCAATAACACCAGAACAGCCTGGGTTAGTGACTCACCATCATCACAGTCAATAACACCAGAACAGCCTGGGTTAGTGACTCACCATCATCACAGTCAATAACACCAGAACAGCCTGGGTTAGTGACTCACCATCATAGCAGTCAGTAGCACCAGAACAGCCTGGGTTAGTGACTCACCATCATAGCAGTCAGTAGCACCAGAACAGCCTGGGTTAGTGACTCACCATCATCACAGTCAATAGCACCAGAACAGCCTGGGTTAGTGACTCACCATCATAACAGTCAATAACACCAGAACAGCCTGGGTTAGTGACTCACCATCATACCAGTCAATAACACCAGAACAGCCTGGGTTAGTGACTCACCATCATCACAGTCAATAACACCAGAACAGCCTGGGTTAGTGACTCACCATCATCACAGTCAATAACACCAGAACAGCCTGGGTTAGTGACTCACCATCATCACAGTCAATAACACCAGAACAGCCTGGGTTAGTGACTCACCATCATAGCAGTCAGTAGCACCAGAACAGCCTGGGTTAGTGACTCACCATCATCACAGTCAATAACACCAGAACAGCCTGGGTTAGTGATTCACCATCATAAGTCAATAACACCAGAACAGCCTGGGTTAGTGACTCACCATCATAGCAGTCAGTAGCACCAGAACAGCCTGGGTTAGTGACTCACCATCATCACAGTCAATAACACCAGAACAGCCTGGGTTAGTGACTCACCATCATCACAGTCAATAGCACCAGAACAGCCTGGGTTAGTGATTCACCATCATAAGTCAATAGCACCAGAACAGCCTGGGTTAGTGACTCACCATCATAACAGTCAATAGCACCAGAACAGAACATAGAATCTGGTATACAGTATGCTTGTTTGGTCTTAACAAAAGAGATCTCTTCTAAAAACACCCCATACTGTTGTCTTGTAAGTCTGGTCCAGAGGCTGGTTGCGGTCTGGAAGCTTAAGTTGTGTTTTAACTCTAGGCACCTATCATAAAAAGGGATGTATGATTTTACAGAAATTATTTTGGAGCTACAGTCTGCTCCTAACTGCTTATTTCTCCACAGGCAAAATCAGATCAGTGCTAATTTCTTTCTTCTCTAGTTTGATTTAGATGAGGTCTGTTGTATGTCAGACAGCATCATATAATATGACATGATAAAGGAATGTTTATATCTATCACTGTACTCATGAAGTGGAAAACATGGCACAGTATATTTATTTTTGATTTTATTTATTTTTATAGAACCTTTATTTAACTAGACAATTCAGTTAAGAACAAATCATTTTTTACAATGAAGGCCTACCCCGGCAAACCATCCGCTAACCCGGACGATGCTGGGCCAATTGGGCGCTGCCCTATGGGACTCCCGATCACGGCCATTTGTGATACAGTCCGGGATCAAACCAGGGTCTGTAATGACATCTCTAGCACTGAGATGCAGTGCCTTAGACCGCTGCGCCACTCGGGAGCCCGAATGATCTCTTACACAGAGTAAGTAGTTAATCTTCTTTTATCCAGATATGCAAAAGAGCCAAGCCTGAAAGAAAGAAAGAAAGAAAGAAAGAAAGAAAGAGAGGCAAAGGAGGGGGAGGAGGGAGAAAAAAAGAGTGCATCCACTTTATAAACAACAGGTGTAGACTAACAGTGAAGTGCTTCATAAACAACAGGTGTAGACTAACAGTGAAATGCTGGGTAAAAAAAACAGGTGTAGACTAATACTGAAATGGTTCATAAACAATAGGTGTAGACTAATACTGAAATGGTTCATAAACAATAGGTGTAGACTAATACTGAAATGGTTCATAAACAATAGGTGTTGACTAACAGTGAAATGCTTGGTATACAACAGGTGTATACTGACAGTGAAATGCTTTGTAAACAACAGGTGTTGACTAACAGTGAAATGCTTTGTGAACAACAGGTGTTGACTAACAGTGAAATGCTTTGTGAACAACAAGTGTAGACTAACAGTGAAATGCTTCATAAACAGCAAGTGTAGACTAATAGTGAAATGCTTCATACACAACAGGTGTAGACTAACAGTGAAATGCTTCATAAACAACAGGTGTAGACTAACATTGAAATGCTTGGTAAACAACAGGTGTATACTGACAGTGAAATGCTTTGTAAACAACAAGTGTATACTGACAGTGAAATGCTTTGTAAACAACAGGTGTTGACTAACAGTGAAATGCTTGGTAAACAACAGGTGTATACTGACAGTGAAATGCTTTGTAAACAACAGGTGTTGACTAACAGTGAAATACTTGGTAAACAACAGGTGTATACTGACAGTGAAATGCTTTGTAAACAACAGGCGTTGACTAGCAGTGAAATACTTGGTATACAACCGGTGTTGACTAACAGTGAAATGCTTACTTTTCCAACCATGCAGAGTTAAGGATAAAGATTTTTTTTTTATACAAAAAAATAAGAATAACAGTAAATAACAACTGATAAAAAAGAGTCAAAATAACATACAGGAGGCAGAAAATAACGTGGTTATATGCAGGGAGCAGAAAATAACGTGGTTATATGCAGGGAGCAGAAAATAGCGTGGTTATATACAGGGAGCAGAAAATAGCGTGGTTATATACAGGAGGCAGAAAATAACGTGGTTATATGCAGGGAGCAGAAAATAACGTGGTTATATGCAGGGAGCAGAAAATAGCGTGGTTATATACAGGGAGCAGAAAATAACGTGGTTATATACAGGGAGCAGAAAATAGCGTGGTTATATACAGGGAGCAGAAAATAACGTGGTTATATACAGGGAGCAGAAAATAACGTGGTTATATACAGGGAGCAGAAAATAGCGTGGTTATATACAGGGAGCAGCAAATAACGTGGTTGTATACAGGGAGCAGAAAATAACGTGGTTATATACAGGGAGCAGAAAATAACGTGGTTATATACAGAGAGTAGAAAATAGCGTGGTTATATACAGGGAGCAGAAAATAGCGTGGTTATATACAGGGAGCAGAAAATAGCGTGGTTATATACAGGGAGCTGAAAATAACGTGGTTATATACAGGGAGTAGAAAATAGCGTGGTTATATACAGGGAGCAGAAAATAGCGTGGTTATATACAGGGAGTAGAAAATAGAGTGGTTATATACAGGGAGCAGAAAATAACGTGGTTATATACAGGGAGCAGAAAATAGAGTGGTTATATACAGGGAGCAGAAAATAGCGTGGTTGTATACAGGGAGCAGAAAATAGCGTTGTTGTATACAGGGAGCAGAAAATAACGTGGTTATATACAGGGAGAAGAAAATAGCGTGGTTATATACAGGGAGCAGAAAATAGAGTGGTTATATACAGGGAGCAGAAAATAGCGTGGTTATATACAGGGAGCAGAAAATAGCGTGGTTATATGCAGGGAGCAGAAAATAGCGTGGTTATATACAGGGAGTAGAAAATAACGTGGTTATATACAGTACAGGGAGTGGAAAATAACATGGTTATATACAGGGAGAAGAAATAACATGGCTATACAGTATGAATGCTTAGTTCTAAATGTAGCCCTTGGTCATAATGCACTATTAACGCTAGCGGGAGTTTATTGCCCCCCCTCAGCTCCGGTATCTGCTCTATGCAAATTGTTTGAGTTAATGTCTAATTATGCAAACTCTGAATTTCTGATTATCGGAGATCTCAATCTGGACTGGCTGATGCCAGCATCGTTTAAATTAAAATACATTTGTAACTAACTAAATCTTACTCAACTAATAACTATACCTACCCGTCCTAATACAAAAGACCCCCCCAAAAATCTACATTAATAGACCTTATCTTAACAAATACATCTCACAAATATATAGCTTGTGGGTTATTTGCTAATGACATCAGTGACCACTGCCCTATTGCATGTATCAGAGATACTAAGCTAAAAAACCCTGACCCCGGTATAATTATAAAAAGAAACTATAAACACTTCTCAGAGCAAGCCTTTATCCATTACCTTTATTATTCCGAGCTTTTATCCGTAAACTGCATAATGGACCCAGTTTTAGCGTTCTTTCTTTTCATACATTTTTACCTTCGTGGCTGATAAACACTCCCCGTTAAAGCGACTTAGGGTAAAAAATCTAACTAATCCTTGATTTTCCTGTGATTTGAAAATCCTTTTTCTGCAAAAGAATCAAGCATGGGCCTTGCGAGGAAAACGGGGGAAACAGCTGATTGGCTGCATTTTAGGCAATTGAGAAATAAATGGACCGGAGGAATAAAAAAGGCAAAATCTAGGTATTTTCTTGATGCTCTGACAGAGTCGGCTGGTGATCTGGAATTCTGGAAAACTGTTAACTCACTTAAACCAGGAAACTCCTTAACTTCCCTGCCGAAGCAAATTACATCGGAATCTGGGATCATCAGTGACCAAACTGAAATTTGTGATATTTTTTTCTGCTGGTTTTCTTTTTGAAAGAAAAAATGGCCAACATGATCCTGACCGGTCTATTGTTTCAGCCCCTCGGCCTTTAGCTGATGTGGAAAACAGTAAGCCGGTTTTTAACTTTCAAAAAGTCACAGAAGATGAGGTCTTATCAGCACTATCTGCTATAGATTCTAAGAAATCAGTAGGCGCTGACAATCTGGATCCATATTAACTCAAGTGTGCGGAACCTATTATTGCTGATGTAGTGACGCATATCTTTAATCAAACATTTGTCGTAGGAAAGATTCCTAAATCTTGGAAAACAGCTTTTGTTTTACCACTCCTCAAGGGAGGTGATGGTAGTGAGTTGGATAATTATCGGCCCATCTCTAAGCTCTTCTGTTTGGCTAAAAGTCTAGAGTCATTGGTGAGTAGGCAACTACAATCTTTTTTAAACTGTTAACAATACTCTTTCTAGTAATCAATCTGACTTCAGACCTAAACACAGTACTATTACGGCCACTGTACGTGTTGTAAATTATATTACTAATGCCCTAGATAATAGAAGTACTGTGCCGCCTTGTTCATAGATTTATCTAAAGCTTTTGACACTGTAGACCATGCAATACTTTTGGGTAAGCTGTCGTCAATAGGACTGGGATTGGATGCCTGTCGTTGGTTTCATGACTATCTAAAGGATAGACGTCAGGCTGTTAGAGTCGACGGCATCCAGTCGGAGCCATTGGAGTTTGTTAAAGGGGTCCCACAAGGTTCTATACTTGGTCCATTACTGTTCACTCTCTACATAAACAATATCGGTGATGAGATAAGAAAGTGTCAAATTCATTTAAATGCTGATGACACTGTCATGTACTCTATCGCTTCAACGGCTGACCAAGCATTATCACTATTGATAATAAAAAACAGATTTTAAGATATTACAAGGGTCTTTATACAGGTGAAACTTGTTTTAAATGCAAAGAAAACACATTTTATTATTTTTAATAGGTTCTAAAAGTTGGTTAAAAGTACACTTGCACTTACGAGCTTAGATGGTTCTCAAATTAATCAGGTCTCTGCATATAAATACTTAGGGATATGGTTGGATGATAAACTGTCTTTTAATATGCATATTGACGAACTTTGTGGCGAAAAATCAAGCTAGCAAGCTAGGCTGCCTCTATAGAGACAGGACATGTTTGTCTTCTACAAATTGAAGACAAATTGTGCAAGCTACTTTTATGTCTGTTATAGATTATGGGGATATTATTTACATGCATGCTACGGCATCAACACTTAAATTGCTGGATGCTACTTATCATTGTGCACTTTATTACGGGTGCTAGCTACAGAACTCACCACTGAGTTTTACATAAAAATGTGGGTTGGACTTCACTGTCCGCGAGACGAGAACAACATGCTCTCATGTTTGTCTATAAAGCACTTCTGAATAAGCTACCTTCTTATTTATCATCACTCATCAATATTATAATTATTATTCCTAAAACCAGGTCTGAAGCATGGATTAAACTTGAGGCCCATGTGGTTTCCACAGTGTTGGGTATGGCTGCCTTTTCCTGTTACGCTCCTTGCCTATGGAATAGCCTGTAGACTAAACTTAGACTTGAGACTCTTGTCCCCCTGTCACCCATTTTAAATATTTATTGGAGGATTTTTATTTTTGTATTGCTTGTAACTGTTTCGGGTAATGCAAGTTCTTGTGCTGTTTGGGGAATAACCTGTTAGGGGAATAACCTATGTGTAAATGTAATCTGTTGTTGTATTTTTTTGTGTTATCTGTGATCGTTTTGTTTGTCTTGTGTAGTTTCTTAATCATTGTACATAAACTGTATGTGTAAACATGTATACGCAGGGCCCAGCTGTAAAAGAGACCTTGGTCTCAGTCTGTGTTCCTTGTTGAAATAAAGGTATAATAATATACAGGGAATAGAAAATAACATGGTTATATATGGTTATATACAGTGAGTGAGTAGAAAATAACATGGTTATATATGGTTATATACAGTGAGTGAGTAGAAAATAACATGGTTATATATGGTTATATACAGTGAGTGAGTAGAAAATAACATGGCTATATACAGTGAGTGAGTAGAAAATAACATGGTTATATATGGTTATATACAGTGAGTGAGTAGAAAATAACATGGCTATATACAGTGAGTGAGTAGAAAATAACATGGTTAAATACAGTGAGTGAGTAGAAAATAACATGGCTATATACAGTGAGTGAGTAGAAAATAACATGGTTATATACAGTGAGTGAGTAGAAAATAACATGGTTATATACAGTGAGTGAGTAGAAAATAACATGGTTATATACAGTGAGTGAGTAGAAAATAACATGGTTATATACAGTGAGTGAGTAGAAAATAACATGGCTATATACAGTGAGTGAGTAGAAAATAACATGGTTAAATACAGTGAGTGAGTAGAAAATAACATGGCTATATACAGTGAGTGAGTAGAAAATAACATGGTTATATACAGTGAGTGAGTAGAAAATAACATGGTTATATACAGTGAGTGAGTAGAAAATAACATGGTTAAATACAGTGAGTGAGTAGAAAATAACATGGCTATATACAGTGAGTGAGTAGAAAATAACATGGTTATATACAGTGAGTGAGTAGAAAATAACATGGTTAAATACAGTGAGTGAGTAGAAAATAACATGGCTATATACAGTGAGTGAGTAGAAAATAACATGGCTATTCTATATACAGTGAGTGAGTAGAAAATAACATGGCTATATACAGTGAGTGAGTAGAAAATAACATGGTTATATACAGTGAGTGAGTAGAAAATAACATGGTTATATACAGTGAGTGAGTAGAAAATAACATGGTTATATACAGTGAGTGAGTAGAAAATAACATGGTTATATACAGTGAGTGAGTAGAAAATAACATGGTTATATACAGTGAGTGAGTAGAAAATAACATGGTTATATACAGTGAGTGAGTAGAAAATAACATGGCTATATACAGTGAGTGAGTAGAAAATAACATGGCTATATACAGTGAGTGAGTAGAAAATAACATGGTTATATATGGTTATATACAGTGAGTGAGTAGAAAATAACATGGCATAGTGGTAGCATAGTGGTTGCTGCATCATGTTATGGATATGCTTGTAACCGTTAAGGACTGGTGAGTTTTGCAGGATTAAAAAAATGAATGAAGCTAAGCACAGGCAAAATACTACAGGAACACTTGGTTCAGTCTGCTTTTCACCAAACACTGGGAGATTAATTCACCTTTCAGCAGGACAATAATCTAAAATACAAGGCCAAATATGCACTGGAGTTGCTTACCAAGAACACAGTGAATGTTCCTGAGTGGCCGAGTTGCAGTTTTGACTTGAATCTACATGAACATCTATGGCAAGACCTGAAAATGGTTGTCTAGCAATTATCAACTACCAAGTTGACAGAGCTTGACGAATTTTGAAAAGAATCATTGGCAAATGTTGCGCACTCCAGGTGTGGAAAGCTCTTAGAGACTTACCCAGAAAGACTTACAGCTGTAATCACTGCCAAAGGTGCTTCTACAAAGTTTTGACTCAGGGGTGTGAATATTTCTGTATTTAATTTTTATAAATTTGCTAAAATGTCTAAAAACACGTTTTCACTTTGCCATTATGGGGTGTTGTGTGTAGATGGGTGAGAATGTATATATTTTTTTTAATCAATTTTGAATTCAGGCTGTAACAACAAAATGTGGAATAAGTCAATAGGTATGTATACTTTCTGAAGGCACTGTAGGTAGGGGTAAAGTGACTAGGGAACAGGATAGATAATAGACAGAGAAAGGGGGAAACCTAGTCAGTTGAACTGAATGCATTCAACTGAAATGTCTTCCGCATTTAACCCAACCCCTCTGAATCAGAGAGGTGTGGGAGGCTGCCATAATCGACATCCACGTCTTCAGTGCCCGAGTAACAGTGGGTTAACTGTCTTGCTCAGGGGCAGAATGACAGATTTTTACCATGTCAGCTTGGGATTTGATCCAGCAATCTTTCGGTTACTGGCCCAATGCTCTAAACACTAGGCTACCTGGTAGCAGCAGCATATGTGGTGAGTGTAAATGAGTGTATGTAGGTGTGTGTGGTGTCAGTATGCATGTGGGTGTGTGTTGGGATGTCAGTGTAAGTATTTGTGATTGTGTGTGCAGAGTCCAGAGTGTGTGCATAGAGTCAGTGCAAGAGAGTTAGTGCAAAAAAGGGTCAATGGAGGTAGTCTGGATAGCTATTTGATTAGCTATTTAGCAGTCTTGTTTAGCAGTCTTATGGCTTAGCTGTTCAGGGTCCTGTTGGTTCCAGACTAGGTGCACTGGTACCGCTTGCTGTGCGATAGCAGAAAGAACAGTCTATGGCTTGGGCGCCTGGATTCTTTAAAAAAATGTTTCATGGCTGTAGATCTGAATGCTACTGACCGATAGTTATTTAGACAAGAATGATCTACCATATAGCCAGTTATGCAGGGTTAAGCAAATCAGTGGCCACCAGACAGATTTTGAGTACAATGCTAAAAAAAATGACAGATAAATTCACAATGAGAGGCTACAAGGACAAAACTCTTGATGTTGCAATGATGAAAATATCTCAAAAACCAAGAGAGGAATGACTAAAAACTCAACCAAAGAAGTAAAACAACGCAACTGTCTTTCACACTAAGTGCACCAAGGGTTCAGAGAAAATGAAAGCAATCCTGAAAAAGCACTGGCATATTCTGCAATTTGACCAAAAAAATCACACACTTCTTCAAGGAATCCACACAGGAATATTGGAGATAGTTTGGTGAGATCTGACCTGCCCCTCAGCCCACTCAGACACTTTTGACACCTATTCTAAATGGGAACTACAAATGTGGCTCATGCGCATAGTGCAATAACACTATAAAAACATCCTTCTTCAGACTAGAGGTCGACCGATTAATCTCGAGGAGAATGCGTGGCAGGCTGACTACCTGTTATGCGAGTGGAGTAAGAAGCCAAGGTAAGGTGCTAGCTAGCATTAAACGTATCTTATAAAAAACAATCAATCTTAACATAATCACTAGTTAACTACACATGGTTGATGATATTACTAGTATATCTAGCTTGTCCTGCGATGTGTAAAATCAATGCAGTGCCTGTTAATTTATCATCGAATCACAACCTACTTCGCCAAATGGGTGATTTTTAACTAGCGCATTGTTAAAAGCACTGTTATTGCACCAATGTGTACCTAACCATAAACATCAACGCCTTTCTTAAAATCAATACACAAGTATATATTTTTAAACCTGCATATTTAGTTAATATTGCCTGCTAACATGAATTTATTTTAACTAGGGAAATTGTGTCACTTCTCTTGCGTTCTGTGCAACAGAGTCAGGGTATATCAGAGTCAGGCAGCAGTTTGGGCCACCTGGCTCCTTGCGGACTGTGTGAAGACTATTTCTTCCTAACAAAGACAGCCAACTTCACCAAACGGGGGAAGATTTAACAAAAGCGCATTTGCGAAAAAAGCACAATCGTTGCACGAATGTACCTAACCATAAACATCAATCTCTTTCTTAAAATCAATACACAGAAGTATATATTTTTAAACATGCATATTTAGTTAAAAGAAATTCATGTTAGCAGGCAATATTAACTAGGGAAATTGTGTCACTTCTCTTGCGTTCATTGCACGCAGAGTCAGGGTATATGCAGCAGTTTGGGCCGCCTGGCTCGTTGCGAACTAATTTGGCAGAATTTTACGTAATTATGGCATAACATTGAAGGTTGTGCAATGTAACAGCAATATTTAGACTTTGGGCCAGAGGGATGCCACCCCTTAGATAAAATACGGAACGGTTCCGTATTTCACTGAAAGAACAAACGTTTTGTTTTCGAAATTATGGTTTCCGAATTTGACCATATTAATGACCTAAGGCTCGTATTTCTGTGTGTTATTATATTATAATTAAGTCTATGATTTGATAGAGCAGTCTGACTGAGCGGTGGTAGGCAGCAGCAGGCTCGTAAGCATTCATTCAAACAGCACTTTCGTGCGTTTGCCAGCAGCCCTTAGCAATGCTTCAAGCATCGTGCTGTTTATGACTTCAAGCCAAAGAACTCCCGAGATTAGGCTGGCAATACTAAAGTACCTATTAGAACATCCAATAGTCAAAGGTATATGAAATACAAATGGCATAGAGAGAAATAGTCCTATAATAACTACAACCCAAAACTTCTTACCTGGGAATATTGAAGACTCATGTTAAAAGGAACCACCAGCTTTCATATGTTCTCATGTTCTGAGCAAGGAACTTAAACGTCAGCTTTTTTACACCAAATTGGACATGTTTCATTATTTATTTGAGACTAAATTGATTTATTGATGTATTATATTAAGCTAAAATAAGTGTTCATTGTTCCTTCAGTATTGTTGTAATTGTCCTTATTACAAATATATACTGTATATATATGCAGGATTAAGGGAGTAATCTATCTCATCACCTGTTCATGTGGGAAACCCTATATGGACATCCAAAAAGACAATTAAAACAACTCATAGCTGAACACCGCTGCTCAATCAGGTGTAAGAACATTGACTATCCAGTAGCAGCTCACTTTGTTGAAGCTAACCATTCAATCTCCTCCCTACCAAGGAGAGGAGGTAACATTGAGATCCTACTACTACAAAGGGAGTCTTACTGGATATCCTGTCTAAAAACATTGACCCCTAGAAGTCTGAATATTGACTTTGATCTCAGGCTCTTCTTATGAACAATTCTCTCTTTTATGAACAAGTCTTATAAATGTATATATGTTCTCCTCCACATTATGTTGATCTGCCCATCCACACAACACCTGTTCTCCTCCACATTATGTTGATCTGCCCATCCACACAACACCTGTTCTCCTCCACATTATGTTGATCTGCCCATCCATACGACACCTGTTCTCCTCCACATTATGTTGTTCTGCCCATCCACACAACACCTGTTCTCCTTCACATTATGTTGATCTGCCCATCCACACAACACCTGTTCTCCTTCACATTATGTTGATCTGCCCATCCACACAACACCTGTTCTCCTCCACATTATGTTGTTCTGCCCATCCACACAACACATGTTCTGCCCACCCATACAACACCAGTTCTCCTCCACATTATGTTGATCTAACCATCCATACAACACCTGTTCTCCTCCACATTATGTTGATCTGCCCATCCATACAACACCAGTTCTCCTCCACATTATGTTGATCTAACCATCCATACAACACCTGTTCTCCTCCACATTATGTTGATATAACCATCCATACAACACCAGTTCTCCTCCACATCATGTTGATCTGCCCATCCACACAACACCAGTTCTCCTCCACATTATGTTGATCTGCCCATCCACACAACACCTGTTCTCCTCCACATTATGTTGTTCTGCCCATCCACACAACACATGTTCTGCCCACCCATACAACACCAGTTCTCCTCCACATTATGTTGATCTGCCCACCCATACAACACCTGTTCTCCTCCACATTATGTTGATCTGCCCACCCATACAACACCTGTTCTCCTCCACATTATGTTGATCTGCCCACCCATACAACACCTGTTCTCCTCCACATTATGTTGATCTGCCCATCCATACAACACCTGTTCTCCTCCACATTATGTTGATCTGCCCATCCATACAACACCAGTTCTCCTCCACATTATGTTGATCTAACCATCCATACAACACATGTTCTCCTCCACATTATGTTGATCTAACCATCCATACAACACCAGTTCTCCTCCACATTATGTTGATCTGCCCATCCACACAACACCTGTTCTGCCCACCCATACAACACCAGTTCTCCTCCACATTATGTTGATCTGCCCATCCATACAACACCTGTTCTGCCCACCCATACAACACCTGTTCTCCTCCACATTATGTTGATCTGCCCACCCATACAACACCAGTTCTCCTCCACATTATGTTGATCTGCCCATCCACACAACACCTGTTCTCCTTCACATTATGTTGATCTGCCCACCCATACAACACCAGTTCTCCTCCACATTATGTTGATCTGCCAATCCACACAACACCTGTTCTCCTTCACATTATGTTGATCTGCCCATCCACACAACACCTGTTCTCCTCCACATTATGTTGATCTGCCCATCCATACAACACCTGTTCTGCCCACCCATACAACACCTGTTCTCCTCCACATTATGTTGATCTGCCCATCCATACAACACCTTTTCCCCTCCACATTATTTGTCCACACGGTTAGCTAGCCACCTCCTGCAGTGAAGCAGAAGTGCCCGTGGTCTATGACGTTTACGTTGGAGGGCACTAATCAATGGAAATGGAGATCAGCCTGGCTCCATACTGACCTCCCCCAGACCTGTCTATGGAACACTTGCCACAGTAAGAGTTTCACGGGAGACCTACTCAACAGGGGGCTGGATTCTAATTAAGAGTCTTTAAGGCCTGTGAGGAACACTCTTTTAATAAGCAGGAAGCACAGCACAGCGCCGTGCGTGGTAGCAGACATACAGTATGTAACTCACAGACTTGGATCTCTGTCACAGTTTGTGATTTACATATTTTATGTAGGAGAATGTCCCACATGGGTTTTTACTGAAGAGAGACATTGATGTATTAGGTGTAGGCTAGTCTGTGACTGTGTTTGGTTTCAAAGATAATCAAGATGAGATCTTAGTTGATTTTCTTTGTTTTTATTGTAGTAGATCAGACACTCACAGATATTAATAGGTATTTTTCGAAGCGACATCAGTTGGTCTGTTTTAAGCATTTGTGCTTGGGTTGTCCATTTAGACGAGCGGAAAGTTCTCCATTATCTTATCTGTGTCGTTAAAATGGAGCAACCCTATTGCTGGGAGTTTTCCGAAAGCGTTCCCAGATCACCCCAATGCCGACAGACACCCATGTGCCGGCTAGGGCAGGGGCAGGAGTGCCTGACGGAGAGAATTTGTGTCAGGGCTGTCTATGCTGCTCAGGCTCACCCCAGTCATGTCTCTGCTCTCATCAGTGCACAGGGAATTGATGGCTGTCAGCGCTTTGCTGAGTCGGCACTTCCCTACGCCATACGCCTTGGCCAAGGTTAGCCAGGTGCCATGACATCATCAATGACTTGCATCAGGGCCCGCAGGCTTTGTTGTCCACCTACATTTGTCAGTTTGCTTGTTTGTAAATAGAAGAGCTGTTTTAATCGATTGGTGGTCAAGGTAACCAGCAAACTCAAGTTTGTTGTAGTGACTGCCCCTAAAAACCAACTGATCCCATTTGAAACAGTCTACAGTGTATTCGGAAAGTATCCAGATCTGGTTAACTTTTCCACATTTGGTTACGTTACAGTCTTATTCTAAAATGGACTACTTTTTTTTCTCCCCTCAACAACACACAATACCCCATAATGAAAAAACATACATTTATAAAAAATACTAACCTTAAATATCAATTTTACATAAGTATTCAAACCCTTTACTCAGTAGTTTGTTGAAGCACCTTTGGCATCTCCCTGACCAAGACCCTTCTCCCCTGATTACTCTGTTTGGCCAGGCAGCCAGCTCTAGGAAGAGTATTGGAGGTTCCAAACTTCTTCCATTTAAGAATGATGGAGGCATGCACTGTCAACCGTGGGACCTTACGCAGACAGGTGTGTGCCTTTCCAAATCATGTCTAGTTGAAGTTACCACAGGATTACTTTCATCAAGTTGTTGAAACATCTCAAGGATGATCAATGGAAACAGGATGCACCTGAGCTCAATTTCGAGTCTCATAGCAAAGGGTCTGAATACAGCTATTTCATTTTTTTTTTGCTTTTAATACATTTTCAAAAATGTCTAAAGATCTGTTTTCACTTGTCATTATGGGGTATTGTGTGTAGATTTATGAGATTTAAAACAAATGTATGAGATTTTGGAATAGGGCTGTAAAGTAACAAAATGTGGAAAAAGTCAAGGGGTCTGAATACTTTCCGAATGCACTGTACGTGGCATTGATATGAGTCAGAAACATTTATTCTAGTGTAAAAATTGACATCAACGTGTAAATAGTATAATTTTGGTCATAAAGTCAGTCCGGTCTAAAACGGAGTTTGGAACAGTGCATCACAACGGGTGAATTAAGGTTGGTATTGAATTAGTGCTGCACGGTTAATCGAATTCATATCGAAATTGCGATATTGACATATGCAATATCCATATTGCGATTTATTCCTTTCTTTGACACTCCATTAATACAACACAACGCAATGTGCTTCCAGCAGAATGCACAGCCAACAACTATGGTTTGCATGCCCTGCCAAAAGGACCCTTATTGCACAGCCAACAACTATGGCCTGCCCTGCCGAAGGACCCTATCATGCAGAATAAGTGGATGGAGTTCGTTGGTTCCCAGTGGTGGTAAGTATACCGGTAGCCAGACCATAGACTGATGGTTATGTATCTGTTTTAGTATTTTTTGATAATCATTATCACTATCATAGCTGATGTTAACTAGCTGGATAACTAGCTAGCTAGCTAGGTAGCTAGCTAACGCGTTAGCCTACCTCAATACAACTCGGATTTGGCCTGGAAACACGATAACATTTCAAAAGAAGGCAAATAATTAGTAGGAAAACCTTTTGTCGTGATTCTGATGTCGCCAGATTGACTTTAGATGCTGTATAACTTTAGCCAGCTAGCTCGCTAACATTAGCATTGCTAGCTATTTTGCTAGCTATTTTTGACAAACTTTGCTAGTAACATTAACATTAATGGCAATATTGTGATCTCTCTCTAAGTAAATGTGCCATCATAATATGGCAAACTTGTTTCCTACTAATTATCTGCCTACTTTAATATGTCATTGTATTTCCATGGCACTCTAAATTAGTGTAATTTAGTGTAATTTAGACTAAACAGTCATGTCTAAGGCACAAATAAATATTGGATGCAGCTATGGTGGTACTAGCTAACTCATGTCTGACTACAACATTGTACTAACTAGCATCAACAAACTCAAACCAACCCAGGGACATAGCCAAACATGTCGCAGATAGTGTAACGGCATCACCGGCCTGAATCTAATCCAGTCTGGAGCCAGTCAGTCTATATCTATAATGCATCGAATTAGCTTCCAAATGAGTACAATATTTCTTGAGCTATGTTTATTATTTGTTTATTTTTTAAATTTATTTCACCTTTATTTAACCAGGTAGGCAAGTTGAGAACAAGTTCTCATTTACAATTGCGACCTGGCCAAGATAAAGCAAAGCAGTTCGACAGATACAACGACACAGAGTTACACGTGGAGTAAAACAAACATACAGTCAATAATACAGTATAAACAAGTCTATATACGATGTGAGCAAATGAGGTGAGAAGGGAGGTAAAGGCAAAAAAAGGCCATGGTGGCAAAGTAAATACAAGATAGCAAGTAAAACACTGGAATGGTAGATTTGCAAAGTAGAAATAAAAATAATGGGGTGCAAAGGAGCAAAATAAATTAATTAATTAAATACAGTAGGGAAAGAGGTAGTTGTTTGGGCTAAATTATAGGTGGGCTAAGTACAGGTGCAGTAATCTGTGAGCTGAGGGATGATGACAATTTTTGTCCTGTTTTTCTGTTAGACAAAGTGTACAGTTGGGTGCCAGACTGATGCCCTTGGTTTGAACGGACCCTGGGACCTACAAGAAGGAACAAAGGGGGTATCATAACCAACTTGATCTCATAGTTCCACTTCGGAATTGGCTGTAATTGGATGAACATACATTTTTGGACCTATTAATTCTGCGTGGTTACACGGTTAAATGCAGGGCTCCTGAGTGGCTGTTACGAATCCCTTTGGCCCAGCAGTCTAGGGGGGACGGTAATGAGACCCGTAACATAACTCATGCAAAGTATATTAGTGACAAAGTAACAGTAAGAACGAAAAACCACAGACAACTAAATTACCGTCAAACACTCATGGTTTATTTTGAAACACACAGTAAAGGGGGGTAGGAAAAGGGGCTGAGCTGGACCCAAGGAAAGAAACAAATATCCAAAAACACCCCTAAGCTAGACTAGCCTACTTCAATACAGCTAACTGACTAACCAATAATACAGCGGGTGGTCCGCCCAGTTCTAACTAGTGTTCTTAGACAAAGTATTCCTACGGGTAGATTATGCCCATGGGCAACTTGTCTTGGTTCCCCCTTTTCCCACCATCAAACACCATAACAATACTCACAGGTGTGGACAAAGTGACATGGAGAGAGAGAGAGAGAGAACCACAGAGGAACCAACCAACTGGGAAAGGTGACTGCCACCTGTGAGGAGGGGAGAAGGAGAGAAAATAAATACACACACACAGGATACCTGTATCTGTAAAAGTGGCGCAGTGGTCTAACGCACTTAATCTCAAGTGCAAGAGGTGTCAATGCAGTCCTTGGTTCAAATCCAGGCTGCATCTGTGATTGGAAGGCCCATAGGGTGGTGCACAATTGGCTGAGCGCTGTACAGGTTTGGCTGGGGTAGGCCGTCATTGTAAATAAGAATTTGTTCTTAATTGAGTTGCCTGGTTATATAAATGTCAATTAAAAAAATCCATGTAGTTACAGGGTTAAAACAGAAACAACTCAAAGGGTTAGGGTATTAATTCTGAGTTGTTATTGTTTGGGGAAGGCTTAAAACAAAATAATAAAAAAAAATGTGCTGTTTCCATTAAGTATCATCTAGTACTCTCCCTGCTTGCTTGGGAATTGTGAACTGCTGTGGTGTGGTGGTCTAAGCAGTGAACTCTGGTTCTGAACCTTTGGAGTTCAAGCCCAATGCAGTGCCATTTTTTTTTGTGGGGGGGTCAGCATCAACAAAGGCATATATTGCTGTCCTCAGGACCTTTTCAAACGTCCAAAATACTTCTATGGTATTATGTAAAGGGGGGTTTAATAGCAGAACACTACTACAATGGTATTATGTAAAGGGTTTATTAGCAGAACACTACTTCTATGGTATTATGTAAAGGCGGGTTTATTAGCAGAACAATACTTCTATGGTATTATGCAAAGGCGGGTTTATTAGCAGAACAATACTTCTATGGTATTATGTAAAGGCGGGTTTATTAGCAGAACACTACTTCTATGGTATTATGTAAAGCGGGTTTATTAGCAGAACACTACTTCTATGCTATTATGTAAAGGGGGGTTTATTAGCAGAACACTACTTCTATGGTATTATGTAAAGGGGGGTTTATTATACATGGACCTGTTACTACATTTGATAGTTATTAAAACTCTTAGTTTAGAATATCTACATCAATTCAGCAATTGCATTCTTCTGTAGTCTGTAGTCTACTGACCTATTCAAAGCCACCTCCGGCATCTCACCATACAGCTGTCTGTAGTTATTGAACTCAACCTGCAGGAGTTTTGTTTGTTGTGATTGAGTGGGGAGAAACCGCTGTGGCCAAGGTTATGACAGATGGGTGTGTCTTGGTGGTGGCAAGGACACACCAAAGAAACACCACATTCCCAAACCAAAAAACTAGGCCAAATCAGCAGGCGCCGTTTCCCTTTAAGATTAGCCTAAAAACAACATGTTGAATGTTCTTCTTCCATCCACTTACCTTGTTGCTGCTGTACCAAGTGGTTTCTATCCCAAATCGGTTTGCATCTTAAATACCTGTAGTGCATAGCTACTTGTGGGCTGGCTCCTCGTCAAAGAACAGCAGTATCTCTACAGGTAAGGCCCTGCTAAATTGTCACAGCACATGATCTGGCTGTGTGGGAGCCTCCAGGGAAAATGCATATTCCCCAGATTGCAGAGGTAAGCGTATCGTGACAGAAGACCTCAAGGGGAAAAGAAAAGCTTACAGAGGGGCCTGCTTGGGCAGGAGTGACTGGAGACTCATCCCTGTATGTATGACTCACTGTTCTTGCATCAGGTGCTGCGAGACAGGATATGATCTAGTCCAGCCAGCTTCTCCTGCTCCCCTTTCTCCTCCAGAGAGCTCCACACAGTCCTGTATAATTATGCAAAAATATTCCCACACAGCCATTGGGCCCAACTTAAACCTCCCCTTCCAATTGTTCCAGACAGCATTGGCTGTCAAACACACAGATTTGGCCCCTTGTCACAAATCAATGTGTTTGATTTGGATTCTGTTGAAGCATTCACTTTGAAATGGAGGTTTGGAAAAGTGCTTGAGGATTCTACAGAAAGGCAGTGGCAGCCCACCTACTGAGATAGTCTGCTGTTATGCACCTGCCTCATGCATGATAATGGAAAGGTAGTGCTGTTGTGGACACATAGGAACTGCAGCCAGTATGGAGTACGGATGTCATCAAGCTTAAAACTAACAGAAGTATTTCCTTTTAGTCCCTGATAAAGTATCCATATTTTATATATAAACATAACAATCTGTTATGATGCAAAATGTCTGGACAAAATGTGTCATATTATGCAAAGGTGTTCTGGGGGCTGACTGTGTTTAAAGCAAGATTGTCTGTCATATTCATATTAAGACAATAAAATGATAAAGATTCTCACAGAAATAACATCCGCTATTAACCTAAGACATTTTATGCAATAGGATTCAATCGAACATGAGAAGAGGAATGAAAAACAGTACAGTGTCAGATTAGTTACATTTCCTCCAGTGAGTGGTTTGGAGTGGGAAGCTCTAAGCTCTGCAGCTAGGGAATAAGCAGTCATCAGGTTTATTACAAAGGACCCATTTGGGCATGTCTTGATGGGCTGCTGAAAATATTTTAGCCACTGTGCTCTTTGTCTTGTGTCAGTGTCCTAGAAATGGCTTGAGTGAGTTTATAGCCCTGTGGGCAGCCTCACTTAGGCTAGTCTTAGAATGGCTACTTGGCCCTTAGACTTCATAGTGCAATGAAAGACTTCATAGTGCAATGTTCTTTCTGGCCTCATCATCCGCACAGTGAGAAAAGACTGTTTCCCTCTGGTCCTGTTATGCTGTTATGTTTCTCCACACTTAAGAGAGAGGGTGTGTGCGCGTGTGTGTCTAGCCCAGTCTTAGCCCCTTCAGTTGAAACTTGTGCCGCCTCAGTTCAAAATTAGTGAGTGACAGGTTGGCGCAATGGACCTAGCGCGGCGTGGTATGTGTTGAGTGGGGGGTCTATGGAAAGCTAGTGTTTATTGCTAAGATGGAGGATTTTTTCATTGAAGTAAAAGGAAAGTTGTAGGCCATTCACTGTAGACATAGTCTCTAAGGCAGGGCTCCAGACCGCCACCATTCACTGTAGACATAGTCTCTAAGGCAGGGCTCCAGACCGCCACCATTCACTGTAGACATAGTCTCTAAGGCAGGGCTCCAGACCGCCACCATTCACTGTAGACATAGTCTCTAAGGCAGGGCTCCAGACCGCCACCATTCACTGTAGACATAGTCTCTAAGGCAGGGCTCCAGACCGCCACCATTCACTGTAGACATAGTCTCTAAGGCAGGGCTCCAGACCGCCACCATTCACTGTAGACAGAGTCTCTAAGGCAGGGCTCCAGACCGCCAACATTTAGTCACATTTTGCGACCCTCACTAAAAACATCCTATTTTTTAGGAGGCTAATATCATGATTTGGTCAAACAGTAAAGTACATTATCCTCATGATTCCTGTAATGAAAGTGTCTGCCTGCCTGCCCCTGTACCTGTTTTACTGGGTCCTGCTGCTGTGTTGAGTGAGCCACTCTCTCATTTCCCAGGGGAAAGAAATGCTCAGAGAGAAAGAAAAGTGTTCTGATTATATAACATTTTAAAATCCAATTGCTGGGAAAACACTGCTGTTGTCACAGCTGGAGAGAGAATGTTCTCTGCTTTCTGTACGTATAGTCTACTTTTTATTTCTCAACTCTCAATTATGAACTCAATAGCAACTATTTTACTAATATATTTGATATGGCTTTGAGATATGGAGAGTGTGAAATGTGCATTGGCCATTATGAGTGCATAGGCTTCATTGGGCGGTAGGCTACCAACCTTCTGACCTTAGTTCCTTTGTTTTGTCTTTGTTTTAGTATGGTCAGGGCGTGAGAAGGGGTGGGCAGTCTATGTTGGTTTTTCTATGTTGGTCTTTGTGTTCGGCCTAGTATGGTTCTCAATCAGAGGCAGGTGTTGTTAGTTGTCTCTGATTGAGAATCATACTTAGGTAGCCTTTTTCCACCTGGGTTTCGTGGGTGTTTATTTTCTGTTCACTGTTTTCCCAGCACCATTCAGGACTGTTCGTTTGTTGTTTTATTTATTGTTTCAGTGTTCAATTACTTTATTAAAGAATATCGACACTTACCACGCTGCGCCTTGGTCCTCACCTCCTTCCACCTACGACGACACTCGTTACACAATGCAACCTTTTTTGGGACATTAAATGCGCTGTTAGATTAATACATGGCTACTATGAGTGGTTATTATCTTTAGAGTTAGTGATCTAGCTAATGTCTTTTGAGTTTCCACTTACTCAGGTGGTAAATTAGCCCCAAATAAATTAGGTTATGATTGAGCACATAATGCAAAGGCAAATTCATAGATTTCATTCGTAGATTTAGGGCCAACCTGTCACTTCATAGTCAAAAGCATTTGAACTTTTATTTTTTATTGTGATATAAGCAGAATTCAATATAATTCCAATGCAAGAACCCAATGACTCCCCTGCAGCTACATATGGTTATGTTTCATCATAGCGATAGATTCATTCTATTCTGGTTGTCTTAGTGTCCTATTGTTTTCTGTGTTGTAAATGGAACTGTTCGTGTTGGAAACGTGGTTATGTTGCGCGTGTCGAATCTGATTCACAGAAGTGTATTGTGCCATATCACAATGTGTTGCTGAACTCATGAGCAAGCCTATAGGCCTATTTGTTTGTCAAGACAGCTGTGCATGGCTGCATCTCACTGTAGTAGGCTGTAGGCTGCATCTCACTGTAGTAGGCTGTAGGCTGCATCTCACTGTAGTAGGCTGTAGGCTGCATCTCACTATAGTAGGCTGTAGGCTGCATCTCACTGTAGTAGGCTGTAGGCTGCATCTCACTGTAGTAGGCTGTAGGCTGCATCTCACTGTAGTAGGCTGTAGGCTGCATCTCACTGTAGTAGGCTGTAGGCTGCATCTCACTGTAGTAGGCTGTATGCTGCATCTCACTGTAGTAGACTGTAGGCTGCATCTCACTGTAGTAGGCTGTATGCTGCATCTCACTGTAGTAGGCTGTAGGCTGCATCTCACTGTAGTAGGCTGTATGCTGCATCTCACTGTAGTAGGCTGTATGCTGCATCTCACTGTAGTAGGCTGTAGGCTGCATCTCACTATAGTAGGCTGTAGGCTGCATCTCACTGTAGTAGGCTGTAGGCTGCATCTCACTGTAGTAGGCTGTATGCTGCATCTCACTGTAGTAGGCTGTAGGCTGCATCTCACTGTAGTAGGCTGTATGCTGCATCTCACTGTAGTAGACTGTAGGCTGCATCTCACTGTAGTAGGCTGTATGCTGCATCTCACTGTAGTAGGCTGTAGGCTGCATCTCACTGTAGTAGGCTGTATGCTGCATCTCACTGTAGTAGGCTGTATGCTGCATCTCACTGTAGTAGGCTGTAGGCTGCATCTCACTATAGTAGGCTGTAGGCTGCATCTCACTGTAGTAGGCTGTAGGCTGCATCTCACTGTAGTAGGCTGTAGGCTGCATCTCACTGTAGTAGGCTGTAAGCTGCATCTCACTGTAGAAGGCTGTATGCTGCATCTCACTATAGTAGGCTGTAGGCTGCATCTCACTGTAGTAGGCTGTATGCTGCATCTCACTGTAGTAGGCTGTAGGCTGCATCTCACTGTAGTAGGCTGTAGGCTGCATCTCACTGTAGTAGGCTGCATCTCACTGTAGTAGGCTGCATCTCACTGTAGTAGGCTGCATCTCACTGTAGTAGGCTGCATCTCACTGTAGTAGGCTGCATCTCACTGTAGTAGGCTGTAGGCTGCATCTCACTGTAGTAGGCTGTAGGCTGCATCTTGTTGTAGTAGGCTGTATCTCACTGTAGTAGGCTGCATCTCGCTGTAGTAGGCTGTAGGCTGCATCTCACTGTAGTAGGCTGTAGGGTGCATCTCACTGTAGTAGGCTGTAGGCTGCATCTCACTGTAGTAGGCTGTAGGCTGCATCTCACTGTTGTAGGCTGTAGGCTGCATCTCACTGTAGTAGGCTGTAGGGTGCATCTCATTGTAGTAGGCTGTAGGCTGCATCTCACTGTAGTAGGCTGCATCTCACTGTAGTAGGCTGCATCTCACTGTAGTAGGCTGCATCACACTGTAGTAGGCTGCATCTCACTGTAGTAGGCTGTATATCACTGTAGTAGGCTGCATCTCACTGTAGTAGGCTGCATCTCACTGTTTACTGTTAATGTAAGTATCCTCAATATAGACTGTGTCACGCCTTTATCGATCTGATATTTTGTTTAGGCCTACTCCTTGGTACCGCTATTTTGTTCTGTTCACATTCATTTGTTTGCATTCAGCTGTTCGGTATTTTAAGCCAAACTGCTATTGAGTATTTTTGTTTTGCATGCATGAATAACTAGGCTACTATTTTCATTTAGTTTGCATTATTTTGTTACGACAGCGGTCTGTACAGCTGCATTCACACAGGCTGTTTGTATTAGGTGAATTACCCTATATATCTTGTAGTCTATGTTCATGACTAAAACTAGCTGTAGGGCGCTGATACATTGTGCTGATACAAGCGTGAATACTGTAGCCTACCTGTCACTTCAGACGCACTCAATGATCTCGGAAGTCTCTGCATTTGAGCTTTATGTTTATTGCGGTAGACAATGCCTTGCAAAATAAATTCAGACCCCTTGGATTTCTTCACATTTTATTGTGTTACAAAGTGGGATTTTTTGGTCAACAACCTGCACAAAATACTGTAATGTCAAAGTGGAAGAAAAATACTTTTTAAAATGTTTATTTTATTTTTTACAGATGAATAAAAAATACAGCAAATATAGTTGTTGCGTAAGTATTCAGCTCCCTTAAAACAATAAAATGTAAAAAAAATCCAAGACGTCTGAATACTTTTCCAAGGCACTGTAGTGTGATATAATCAGAATTCAAAATAATTCCATTGCAAGAACACAAAAATTGTGCCCCCTCACTGATTTCAGCTGCCCCCTTAGGCACTTTATCCTGCCTCCGGGTCTGGTGTAGTCTGATGAAAGGGAGTTCCTTGGGGCACCTCCTGTCACTCGGTCATCAGTCAAACAGATGTGGATATTTCTCTGTCATTTCTCTGTCATTGTTCTCATTCTTGTAATTTACAGATTCATTTTAGCTTAACAACGCCATAGATAGTAGTGCATCGATAAAAAGAGATTTGTTGATGCTAAGATGGGAATCCACAGAAGCAAGACAGGTGTCGTTTACTTCACTAGTAAATAGAGCTCCAGTGAGGCCTACAATGCCTAGGGCTAAACGTTATGAACTCATAAAACAAGACACGATAAAAGCCACAAAACAAAAAGCTGAGAGGTTAACTGCTATGTTGAAATGTACATCCAAAGCCACATTTAACCAGGGCTCCGCTTAACGTCATCACCCATATGGATAACAACTAGACCAATTACAGGGCTCCGCTTAACTCCACCACCCATATGGGTAACAACTAGACCAATTACAGGGCTCCGCTTAACACCACCACCCATATGGATAACAACTAGACCAATTACAGGGCTCCGCTTAACGCCACCACCCATATGGGTAACAACTAGACCAATTACAGGGCTCCGCTTAACGCCACCACCCATATGCATAATAACTACACCAATTACAGCGCTCCGCTTAACGCCACCACTCATATGGCTAATAACTACACCAATTACAGCGCTCCGCTTAACGCCACCACCCACCCCGGGGCGGCAGGGTAGCCTAGTGGTTAGATTGTTGGACTAGTAACCAGAAGGTTGCAAGTTCAAACCCCCGAGCTGACAAGGTAAAAATCTGTCGTTCTGCCCCTGAACAGGCAGTTAACCCACTGTTCCTAGGCCGTCATTGAAAATAAGAATTTGTTCTTAACTGACTTGCCTAGTTAAATAAAGGTTAAAAAATAAAAAAATAAAAATATGGCTAATAACTAGACCAATTACAGGGCTCCGCTTAACGCCACCACGCATATGGATAATAACTAGACCAATTACAGGGCTCTGCTTAACGCCACCACCCATATGGATAATAACTACACCAATTACAGGGCTCTGCTTAACTCCACCACCCATATGGATAATAACTACACCAATTACAGGGCTCTGCTTAACTCCATTACCCATATGGATAATAACCAGATCAATTACAGGGCTCTGCTTAACCTCACCACCCATATGGATAACCAGATCAATTACAGGGCTCTGCTTAACTCCATTACCCATATGGATAATAACCAGATCAATTACAGGGCTCTGCTTAACTCCATTACCCATATGGATAATAACCAGATCAATTACAGGGCTCTGCTTAATTCCATTACCCAAATGGATAATAACCAGATCAATTACAGGGCTCTGCTTAACTCCACTACCCATATGGATAATAACCAGATCAATTACAGGGCTCTGCTTAACTCCACTACCCATATGGATAATAACCAGATCAATTACAGGGCTCTGCTTAACTCCACTACCCATATGGATAATAACCAGATCAATTACAGGGATCTGCTTAACTCCACTACCCATATGGATAATAACCAGATCAATTACAGGGCTCTGCTTAACTCCATTACCCATATGGATAATAACCATATCAATTACAGGGCTCTGCTTAATTCCACTACCCATATGGATAATAACCAGATCAATTACAGGGCTCTGCTTAACTCCATTACCCATATGGATAATAACCAGATCAATTACAGGGCTCTGCTTAACTCCACTACCCATATGGATAATAACCAGATCAATTACAGGGCTCTGCTTAACTCCACTACCCATATGGATAATAACCAGATCAATTACAGGGCTCTGCTTAACTCCACTACCCATATGGATAATAACCAGATCAATTACAGGGCTCTGCTTAACTCCATTACCCATATGGATAATAACCATATCAATTACAGGGCTCTGCTTAATTCCACTACCCATATGGATAATAACCAGATCAATTACAGGGCTCTGCTTAACTCCATTACCCATATGGATAATAACCAGATCAATTACAGGGCTCTGCTTAACTCCACTACCCATATGGATAATAACCAGATCAATTACAGGGCTCTGCTTAACTCCATTACCCATATGGATAATAACCAGATCAATTACAGGGCTCTGCTTAACTCCATTACCCATATGGATAATAACCAGATCAATTACAGGGCTCTGCTTAATTCCACTACCCATATGTATAATAACCAGATCAATTACAGGGCTCTGCTTAACTCCATTACCCATATGGATAATAACCAGATCAATTACAGGGCTCTGCTTAACTCCATTACCCATATGGATAATAACCAGATCAATTACAGGGCTCTGCTTAACTCCACTACCCATATGGATAATAACCAGATCAATTACAGGGCTCTGCTTAACTCCACTACCCATATGGATAATAACCAGATCAATTACAGGGCTCTGCTTAACTCCACTACCCATATGGATAATAACCAGATCAATTACAGGGCTCTGCTTAATTCCACTACCCATATGGATAATAACCAGATCAATTACAGGGCTCTGCTTAACTCCACTACCCATATGGATAATAACCAGATCAATTACAGGGCTCTGCTTAACTCCACTACCCATATGGATAATAACCAGATCAATTACAGGGCTCTGCTTAACTCCACTACCCATATGGATAATAACCAGATCAATTACAGGGCTCTGCTTAATTCCACTACCCATATGGATAATAACCAGATCAATTACAGGGCTCTGCTTAACTCCACTACCCATATGGATAATAACCAGATCAATTACAGGGCTCTGCTTAACCTCACCACCCATATGGATAATAACCAGATCAATTACAGGGCTCTGCTTAACTCCACTACCCATATGGATAATAACCAGATCAATTACAGGGCTCTGCATAACTCCACTACCCATATGGATAATAACCAGATCAATTAGCTCGTCACTGTAACTTCAAAGTCCGCCAGTATCCTCACTTTCACCTAATTCACCTCTGTACTGCAAAATACAGCAAGTGATGACAATTTTCCATCGTAATTCCAAAAATGTACAGTACGAGTTAAGATTTATTTTTAAGTAAGAGTTCTGTGGTCTTTCACCTAAGATGCTTTGCATTACATTAATTTGTAGGCCAGGTTGCACAGAACTTAAAATATTTGCTTAGAAGGTCGATTTTGCGATCAGTGCAGTCTTGGGTCTTCATTTTGCTTGATGTGGATTATGCTAAAAGCATCATTCTGGGCTCAAGAACTCTTACATCAATAATATCCAGTCATGAGCACTGCTTATTGAGTAGACTACTACAACTACATGAACAGTGTCATGTTCACTGTATTGGAAAGAGTAAGTGTGCCTCATACTGCTGGTGGATAAGCACCTTGTGAACGGAGTGCATCAATAGATTTAGCTTTTTAAAGCTACTTTGACAAGTTAACAAAACCATGTTTTGAGTGCATGAAATTGAAATATAAAGCTCAAGACGTCAACACTCAATGTGCTGGTTCTGGAGATGGATTTCACTCCTTAGAAGACAGACTCCCTGAATTACACAATCATCCAAGTATAAATAAGCCCGCAGATGCTGTTAGTTCCTAAAAACAAGTGTTTTTTTTCCCTTCAGTTTTCTCTAAATCTCTTTAAGTTCTCCACAGATTTCAGTTTAGATAACTTCACAGGTAGACAATGATTGCGGTATTGCTGTAAAAGTGAATGTCTCTGTAGAATTGTTGTTTTTCACAGAGTAACAATCACAAGTTATTTAACATGTTTTTCTCTCTCTACTTTATTACTACATGTAGCGAGTGCTACCTAACTGAAGGCAGCCTAAATATTTCAGATCCGGTGCCCAAAGAGATTTAAATGCAGCCTACTTAAATTAGACTTTTTTGGCGCAGTGGTTAAGGGCGCTGTACTACAGCGCCAGCTGTGCCATCAGAGTTCCTGGGTTCGCGCCCAGGCTCTGTCGTAACCGGCCGCGACCGGGGGGTCCGTGGGGCGACGCACAATTGGCCTAGCGTCGTCCGGGTTAGGGAGGGATTGGTCGGTAGGGATATCCCTGTCTCATCGCGCACCAGCGACTCCTGTGGCGGGCCGGGCGCAGTGCGCGCTAGCCAAGGTTGCCAGGTGCACGCTGTAGCCTCCGACACATTGGTGCGGCTGGCTTCCGGGTTGGATGTGCGCTGTGTTAAGAAGCAGTACGGCTGGTTGGGTTGTGTATCGGAGGACGCATGACATTCAGCCTTCGTCTCTCCCGAGCCCGTACGGGAGTTGTAGCAATGAGACAAGATAGTAGCTACTACAACAATTGGATACCACGAAATTGGGGAGAAAAAGGGATAAAAAAAAATTAAAATAAACTTTTTTTTTTTACATACAGCCACTTATCACATAGAGACTGCTGTGATGAACAGCCCTTAGGACCCAAGCTCTATGTACGTCGAGACAGTTAATTCTTAGGACACACATGTACAGTACCAGTTTGGAGACACCTACTCATTCAAGGGTTTTTCTTTATGTTTTACTATTTTCTACATTGTAGAATAATTGTGAAGATGTCAACACTATGAAATAACACATATTGAAATATGTTGTAACCAAAAAAGTTATTCAAAGTAGCCACCCTTTGCCTTGATGACAGCTTTGCAGACTCTTGTCATTCACTCAACCAGCTTCACCTGTAATGCTTTTCCAACAGTCTTGACGTAGTTCCCACATATGCTGAGCTCTTGCTAGCTGCTTTTCCTTCACTCTGCAGTCCAACTCATTCCAAACCATCTCAATTGGGTTGAGGTTGGGTGATTGTGGAGGCCAGATCATCTGATGCACCACTCCATCACTCTCCTTCTTGGTCAAATAGCCCTTACACAGCCTGAAGGTATGTTGGGTCATTGTCCTGTTGAAAACAAATTATAGTCCCACTAAGCGCAGATGGGATGGCGTATCGCTGCAGAATGCTGTGGCAGCCATGCTGGTTAAGTGTATATTGAATTCTAAATAAATCACAGACAGTGTCACCAGCAAAGCACCCCCACACCATCACACCTCCTCCTCTATATGTCATGGTAGGAACCACACATGCGGAGATCATCCATTCACCTACTCTGCATCTCACAAAGACACGGCGACTGGAACCAAAAATCTCAGATTTGGACCAAAGGACCAATTTCCACCGGTGTAATGTCATGTTTCTTGGCCCAAGCAAGTCTCTTCTTATTATTGGTGTCCTTTAGTATTGGTTTCTTTGCAGCAATTCAACCATGAAGGCCTGATTCACACAGTCTCCTCTGAACAGTTGATGTTGAGATGTGTCTGTTTCTTGAACTATGTGAAGCATTTATTTGGGCTGCAATTTCTGAGGCTGGTAACTACAATGAACCTATCCTCTACAGCAGCGGTAACTCTGGGTCCTCCTTTCCTGTGGAGGCCCTCATGAGAGACAGTTTTATCATATATTTGGTTTTTGCGACTGCACTTGAAGAAACTTTCAAAGTTCTTGAAATGTTCCGTTTTGACTGACCTTCAAGTATTGATGGATTGTCATTTATCTTTGCTTATTTGAGCCGTTCTTGCCACAATATGGACTTGGTCTTTTACCAAATAGTGCTGTCTTCTGTATACCACCCCTACCTTGTCACAACACAACTGATTGGCTCAAATACATTAAGAAAGAAAGAAATTCCACAAATGAACTTTTAACAAGGCAAACCTGGTATTCCAGGTGACTACCTCGTGAAGCTGGTTGAGAGAATGCCAAGAGTGTGCAAAGCTGACATCAAGGCAAAGGGTGGCTCTCAAAAATAAAAACTATTTTGATTTGTTTAACACTTTTTTACTTATTACCTGATTCCATATGTGCTATTTCATAGTTTTGGTGTCTTCACTGTTATTCTACAGTAAATAGTAAAAATATAGAAAAACCCTTGAATGAGTAGGTGTGTCCAAACTTTTGACTGGTACTGTATATAAAGTCAAGGTCATCCATGGCCCCAGGCACTATTGCTTATTTTATAGAATACACACCAACGTGCTGTCTTCGTCAATTAGATTTGCTTATGTCAACTGTTCGGCCATGGATGACATCCTCCATACAGTATGTTCTCCTCCAATCAACATGGCTTATGGGGGTGGTGTGTTGGTAGTCCACAGCTGGTACTAATAGCTAAATCCTGTGGTGACTTTGCTGGTTAATTTGCTGAGCATTTGTTTACAGTACTGATCATTTTTCAGTTGGTATTGCTGATGCAAACAGTAGAGAATGATCTACTGAAAGCTTAGCTGTACACTCTCCTGCACTACCAGAGCTATAGAACTGTCAGGCTTTGTTTCTGTCAATGTGTGATGCCTGACAATATGTTTGTATGTAATGCATAGCCTACATGCTCCAAGATGTCTGAACAAAATACCCTCAACATTTCTACTTTTGAAATAACATATATTTCGCTGTAAATGATAATCCTTCAGTGTGTTGAAGTATATTCAGCAGTCGTTCTATCTTCTATTTCTCCTCTCTCTGCTAATTAAGTATACTCTCTCCCGCTGGGTCACTGCCTAGAAATAACTCCAATTATTTGCCTGACTCCTCCACATCCCATCCTGTGAAGTGTGCAGTGAATCACTGACTCTAACTGGTCAACAGTGGTGCCTCCCTCCTGTGTTGAGAGCTCTGTTCAGCTCATTCTGACTGTCTTCCGCACTGCCTGCCAGAACAATGCTATCTCCAGCAGGTCACTGGTTCAGTAGTTTGTCCACTCAAAAGGGAAGGAAATATGCTACAGTGTTTAACCGTTCCTCATCGCGTGTTTTAATTGCTCTGGAAGGATGTGGGACTCTAATTGGTTTAGAAGGGCTTGCTTTAGAAATGTCTGAAGCTTAAACAAAAGTGCCTTTTGCTTTGAGCTATAGGGAAATATACACGCTTAACTTTAATAGAAATTACTTATTTCCTGGAAGATGCTTAGGGTATGCTAATGGCCCAGGTGAAATGGAAAGTACTGTCTGAACTGAATAAGATAATTAAAATGTATTTACATTTAAGGTATGTCTGAACTGAATAAGATAATTAAAATGTATTTACATTTAAACTATGTCTGAACGTTATAAGAGAGAATTAAAATGGGATGATATTTTGGGAGAATAATATCTTCTTTGCTTAGGCTTACCATCACTCCCATGGCTATCTGCCAATAAGCTCCAGTATACCATGTGGCCTTTTCTCGAATTTGACATGACCAATGATGGTCCCTAAGAGTTTCAGATTTTGACAGAAGTGTCAAATTATTGACACTGCATGGTTGACCCTGAAGCCAACTATGTTATAACAAAACTCTCGAGTGGTGTTCATATCCATTTCTATTACTCTGGGCTGTATTAGAAAGATCAGGTTTTTTCAAAGCATGTCTGCTGAGAAAAAAGCAAAAAATGAATAATTTTCTATTCATAAATGATAAATGATAAGAACAGGGATATCTCTTTTCCACCTTGAAAAGTGCTATTGCTGTTATCCCTCAAGCCATCAGGGTTAGCTGTGTAACAAGGCTAATAGGTATCACTGTGGCTCTGACTATGCCCTATTTTCCCTGGTATCTCATTCAGCTAGATTCAGACTCCTTATTTCAAACCCCTTTGTTTGAATCATGTGGAATAACAGGATCAAATCCAAGATGTAGGTTGTCGATACTAAAAATAGATGCGCGTAGGCAGAGTGGTTATTGACAGAGGAAAACATGATTTCCTTTGGATTTAAAGAATTTGTAATGAGCAGCAACCTGGCTGGTGGAGTCCATTTAAAGTGATGTTTTCTGCTAAATGGAGACTTCACACTGTTAGAGAATAAATATATTCCATTTAGCAACATTATGGGTAGTGCTGGGAATTGAACCCACTATCCTGGCGTTGCTCTATCAACTGAGCTACAGAGGACTGAAAAAATACATATTTTGTTATGTATTCACTGTACATACTGTAGAGCACAGTATAGTTGGACCAAAGGTCCCGCCGAACACAAGCCTCATGTGAACCATCCTGATCTCTATTCTGTTTCGCTAGCGAGACACAGCTAAATAATGTAAGCGAAGACAACATGACAGTTGCATGTGTCATCCCTGCTCTGTCAAATTAAAAACAACGTGTTTGAATAGAAATCCCCATCGAGTCCTTTCATGGTTTGAAGTAGACAGTCTTCAGTAACACTTAAACAGTCTTTCAAAGGGCATATTGTTTTTCAACTTGGCTTTATTTAACAAGTGATAAAAATTACTTCAGTTGTTCCAGGCTTGATGTAAAGAACTGCTTGAGAAAAGACGTAGCACTTTTGATTGCTTGTTGTCATCACATCCAGCTCTACTTGAAGGAGAGTAGGCCCCAGTGCCCAGTAGGAGGCCTCCATTCAGCCATAAATATGTCCTGAGTAGGCCCCAGTGCCCAGTAGGAGGCCTCCATTCAGCCATAAATATGTCCTGAGTAGGCCCCAGTGCCCAGTAGGAGGCCTCCATTCAGCCATAAATATGTCCTGAGTAGGCCCCAGTGCCCAGTAGGAGGCCTCCATTCAGCCATAAATATGTCCTGAGTAGGCCCCAGTGCCCAGTAGCCTACTGGCCTGTCAGTGGAAGCATGTATAATGTTATTTTGTTCAATGACATTTTTACATTTCGTGTTGTCCTTCGCTGTGTAAAATCAAGACACATTAGTTCCTCATTAACAAGCTGCCAACTTCTTTCTGAGCACTCTCTCCACACTTAAGGAAATGAAAAGTAAACAGAGTAAGGGCCAATTCAATCAGGATCACCACAGCATGTAGACCTCACTGGGGTGAGGCCAAACACTATTACTCCAGAATCACCTGGATACAGGTTTTGATTGAATGGACCCCCTAGTGAACTCTATATGGGTCAGTGAGTAGGGGCAGGTAAGCCAGTATCATTTCATATATCAATGTACTTCACAAATCACACACTAACCTGTGCCCCTGCACATTGACTCTGTACCTACTATTTCCCCCTGTATATATTATTATTTTTTACTGCTGCTCTTTAATTTCTTGTTACTTTTATCTCTTATTCTTATCTGTATTTTTTTTAAACTCCATTGTTGGTTAGAGGCTCGTAAGTAAGCATTTCACTGTAAGGTCTACGCCTGTTGTATTCGGCGCATGTGACTAATACAATTTGATTTGATTCTATTTGACATCCATAAACCCTGAAACACACATTTGCTGCAGTAGGTTACTCTCTGTTGGATTGGTAGACCCTTCCAGGTCTTTCCGTAGACTGTGCATCGACATATAGTAATTGAACAAGATATAACATGATATGAACTAAATCCTATAGCTCTTCCAAAAGTAATAGCATGAGATGATAGTTATGTAGGATTACATGTTGATAGAAGGATTGGCAGTATACTGCAGACACCAGTGAACTAGGGGCATATTTGTACGTTTATGTCATTGCATTTTACATTACACCAAAAATGGTGTTATAGCCTACAATATCAGGAAGGTGACGGAGCATAATACCTTTTCCTCTCCACTGTTAAGATAATGTACTGTATACTTATGTATATTGAATCACATCGTAGTTATTTGACATATCCTTTTAACCGTCTCATTCCTTTGAATGTAAATGTGATAATACACCAGATGATCATCAAAATGAGTCAGCTATTTCCTCCCTATTTCCTCCTCTCCTGTTCTCTCCCAACTCACTGATAAATGTTTTGCCTGTTTATTCAGTTATTTCTCTTGTCAAACTTAAGGGAATGATATTATTTAGAATATCTTGATGGATCTGCGGAACTCTTTTCAACCCATTCATTATTTGGGTTACGGCAGTAGCTGTGTACTTACAATGGGGCACACACCAACTGTTCTGTCTGTTCTTTAGCAATCTTTTTGTTTTTTGTTTTTTGAGAACACAACTTAATAAAACATATTTTCAGAGGAGTGTGACCTGCAGACTTGTATGTAGCTAGCTGTTATAAAAAAAAAAGATCGTTAAGATAATGTCATCACTGAAAAGATGTTCTGTCAGAACACACAAATAATATCAACTGCCAACGCATCTGGTTACCCATCTACTCCGGCCAAACGCCACACCCACTAATGTTCCTTCTCCACCATGAATGTATGGCGCAATCCTAGGGATAGATAAAGCAGGGGAATTAAATACAGGATGTCATCAGGCAACCTGTGATTCGTAAACCAGGAACATTGTAAGAAATCTGAAGAGGAAGACTCTCAAACATTACCCTTTTGTCCTACTGAACACAGCTGTAGAGGTTTACAGTAATTGAGTCACATGTTGACATCAAACAACCCAACATCTGTGACATGAAAGGATTAGTAGGGAAATTGAAAAAGTGCAAATATGTCATTCCATGGAAGAGATGACTTCAATATAATTAACAGTACGTGGGCTGATGTTCTGGTAGGGCGCTACTGTACTGCACAGGATACCACAGAAACACAGTTCATTTACCTGAACTTGATTTAGCTAAATAATGAGACCATTAGAAACCATTATTAATAATAATACTATTGATAATAATAATAGATGTTCATGTAACTCTTCATAATGATTTTCCTTTGAGGAAGGAAATAATTGTTTTCAGCACTAAATTGATGATACTACAACTACTGCTTGTACTACTGCTGGCACTATTGATGGTACTACTACTACTACTTGTACTACTGCTGGCACTATTGATGATACTACTACTTTTACTACTATTGGTACTACTGATGGCACTACCAATGGTACTACTACTGTTACTACCGCTGATACTCTCGCAGGTACTACTACTGTTACTACTGCTGATACTCTCGCCGGTACTACTACTGTTACTACTGCTGTTATTACTACTGTTACTACTGCGGGTACTAATGCTGCTACTACTGCTGGTACTACTGCTGGCACAATTGATGGTACTACTACTGTTACTACTGCTGGTACTACTACTGTTACTACTGCTGGTACTACTACTGTTACTACTGATGGCACTACTGATGTTACCACTTCCGGTACTACTGCTGTTACTATGCTGGTACTACTACTGTTGCTGGTGCTACTGCTGTTTCCACTTCTGGTACTACTACTGTTACTACTGCTGTTATTACTACTGTTACTACTGCTGGTACTACTACTGTTACCACTGCTGGTACTACTACTGTTACTACTGCTGGCACTACTGCTGTTACTACTGCTGTTACTACTGCTGTTACTACTGATGGCACTACTACTGTTACTACTGCTGGCACTACTGCTGTTACTACTGCTGTTACTACTGATGGCACTACTACTGTTACTACTGCTGGCACTACTACTGTTACTACTGCTGTTACTACTGATGGCACTACTACTGTTACTACTGCTGGTACTACTACTGTTACTACTGATGGCACTACTACTGTTACTACTGCTGGCACTACTACTGTTACTACTGCTGTTACTACTGATGGCACCACTTCCGGTACTACTGCTGGTACTACTATTGTTGCTGGTGCTACTGATGTTACCACTTCTGGTACTACTACTGTTACTACTGATGGCACTACTGCTGTTACTACTGCTGGTACTACTGCTGTTACTACTGATGGTACTACTACTGTTACTACTGCTAGTACTACTGCTGGTACTACTGCTGGTACTACGGATGGTACTACTGTTGGCACTACTGCTGGTACTACTGCTGGTACTACTGCTGTTACTGCTGATTGTACTACTACTGTTACTACTGCTGTTATTACTACTGTTACTACTGATGGTACTACTGCTGTTACTACTGATGGTACTACTACTGTTACTACTACTGTCACTACTGCTGTTATTACTGCTGTTACTACTGATGGTACTACTGCTGTTACTACTGATGGTACTACTACTGTTACTACTGCTGTTATTACTGCTGGTACTACTGCCGTTACTACTGCCGTTACTACTGATGGCACTACTGCTGTTACTACTGCTGGTACTACTGTTGGCACTACTGCTGGTACTACTGCTGGTACTACTGCTGTTACTACTACTGCTACCACTGCTGGTACTACTGCTGTTACTACTGCTGTTCCTACTGATGGTACTACTACTACTACTGTTACTACTGCTGGTACTACTGCTACTCTTGCTGGTACTACTGCTGTTACTACTACTACTGTTACTAATGCTGGTACTACTTCTACTACTGGTACCACTGTTGGCAGTACTGCTGGTACTACTGCTGGTACTACTACTGTTACTACTGCTGGTACTACTGCTGTTACTACTGCTGTTACTACTGATGGTACTACTGCTGGTACTGCTGCTGTTACTACTGATGGTACTACTGCTGTTACTACTGCTGTTACTACTACTGTTACTACTGATGGCACTACTACTGTTACTACTGCTGTTACTACGCTGTTACAACTGTTGGCACTACTGCTTTCACTACTGCTGTTACTACTACTGTTACTACTGCTGGTACTGCTGCTGTTACTACTGATGGTACCACTGCGGTTACTACTGCTGGTACTACTGCTGATTCTACTACTGGTACTACTGCTGGTACTACTGCTGGTACTACTACTGTTACTACTATTACGGTTACTACTGCTGTTACTATTGCTGTTACTACTGATGGTACTACTTGGTACTTCTTCTGGTACTACTACTGTTACTACTGCTGGGGTTACTGCTGTTACTACTGATGGTACTACTACTGTTACTACTGCGCGTACTACTGCTGGTACTACTACTGTTACTACTGCGGGTACTACTGCTGGTACTACTACTGTTACTACTGCTGTTACTACTGCTGTTACTACTGCTGGTCGTAATGCTGGTACTACTGCTGTTACTACTACTGGTACTACTGCTGTTACTACTACTGATACTACTACTGGTGCTACTGCTGCTACTACTACTACTGGTACTACTGCTAGTACTACTACTGATACTACTACTGGTGCTACTGCTGGTACTATTACTGTTACTACTGCTAGTACTACTACTGATACTACTACTGGTGCTACTGCTAGTACTACTACTGATACTACTACTGGTGCTACTGCTGCTACTACTTCTGGTACTACTGCTAGTACTACTACTGATACTACTACTGGTGCTACTGTTGGTACTACTACTGTTACTACTGCTAGTACTACTACTGATACTACTACTGGTGCAACTGCTGGTACTACTATTGTTACTACTGCTAGTACTACTACTGATACTACTGTTCTGTTTCTTTTCAAATTTTTGTAGTGCTAAAAGATCAACATCTGTTTTGGGCCGATTTGGTAGGTTTCTGCTAGGTTAGGTATGTGGTTTCCAGAGGGCTGTAGAATAAACACGTACATCTTCATGCCTCTGCACAATTCAAAATCAGGCAGAACCAAAATAATTTCTTACAAGATGACATCTTTTCATCGATTGCCCGGGAGGCAAAGATTTTCGTCAGTTGGCATACTGGTTCAACATTGCCCACTTTTTCCTCTCGCAAAACTTGCAATTATTATGCGGTCATCCCATCATGCTGTTGGTACAAGTCAGAGATGTAGTAGGTTGAACTTTAACCTCAAGTCAGCTTTTTCTGAAATGATGACAATTCTCTTTCATGTGCTTCTTTTCAGGTTGACAGTACAGTGTTAGGTTAACCTCAGGTTAACCCACATCATGCATGTTATGATTCAGGCCAAACAGTACATATCTATTATGAGTACTAAGACCTGAATACAAAGACCTGAATACTAAGACCTGAATACTAAGACCTTCACTGTGGTGAGGTTTCCATTTTCATCCTCTCTGCCTCAAGTGGAAAAGAGATAACATGGACTGGTTGGTTACAGTACTGGTTAGCCTACACACATATATTTATCAGCTGTGCTCTCTATCACTCTGAGAAGTCCCTCTGATCTTCTGTTTGAGTAGTGCTGACCCATATCAAGCAGATCAAATCCCATGTAGCCTCTTCAACATTGTACTAAAGACCATATGGATTCGGGCTGCTACAAACCCAGTTATGCAGGACACAGAGTTGGTCCTCTTCAAATGGCTGTCCTAAACTCAATTATAATCCCCATTTATTTCCACTGCCAAAATCAAATCAAATGTATTTATATAGCCCTTTGTACATCAGCTGATATCTCAAAGTGCTGTACAGAAACCCAGCCTAAAACCCCAAACAGCAAGCAATGCAGGTGTTAAAGCACGTTGGCTAGGAAAAACTCCCTAGAAAGGCCAAAACCTAGGAAGAAACCTAGAGAGGAACCAAGCTATGAGGGGTGGCCAGTGCTCTTCTGGCTGTGCCGGGTGGAGGTTATAACAGAACATGGCAAAGATGTTCAAATGTTCATATGACCAGCATGGTCAAATAATAGGTCTGGGACAGGTAGCACGTCCGGTGAACAGGTCAGGATTCCATAGCCGCAGGCAGAACAGTTGAAACTGGAGCAGCAGCACGGCCAGGTGGACTGGGGACAGCAAGGAGTCATCATGCCAGGTGGTCCTGAGGCATGGTCCTACGGCTCAGGTTCTCCGAAAGAGAGAAAGAATGAGAGAAAGAGAGAATTAGAGAGAGCACACTTAAATTCACACAGGACACCGGATAAGACGAGATATAACAAACTGACCCTAGCTCCCCGACACATAAACTACTGCAGCAAAAATTCTGGAGGCTGAGACAGGAGGGGTCAGGAGACACTGTGGCCCCATCCGATGATACCCCCGGACAGGGCCAAACAGGAAGGATATAACCCCACCCACTTTGCCAAAGCACAGCCCCCACACCACTAGAGGGATATCTTCAACCACCAGCTTACCATCCTGAGACAAGGCTGAGTATAGCCCACAAAGATCTCCTCCACGGCACAACCCAAGGTGGGGCGCCAACCCAGACAGGAAGATCACATCAGTGACTCAACCCACTCAAGTGACGCAGCCCCTGTAATAGGGTTACAGGCAGAGAATCCCAGTGGAAAGAGGGGAACCGGCCAGGCAGAGACAGCAAAGGCGGTTCGTTGCTCCAGAGCCTTTCCGTTCACCTTCACACTCCTGGGCCAGACTACACTCAATCATATGACCCACTGAAGAGATGAGTCTTCAGTAAAGACTTAAAGGTTGAGACCGAGTTTGCGTCTTTCACATGGGTAGGCAGACCATTCCATAAAAATGGAGCTCTATAGGAGCAAGCCCTGCCTCCAGCTGTTTGCTTAGAAATTCTAGGACAATTAGGAGGCCTGCGTCTTGTGACCGTAGCGTACATGTAGCTATGTACGGCAGGTACAAATCAGAGAAATAGGTAGGAGCAAGCCCATGTAATGCTTTGTAGGTTAGCAGTAAAACCTTGAAATCAGCCCTTGCCTTGACAGGAAGCCAGTGTAGGGAGGCTAGCACTGGAGTAATATGATCAAATATGTTGGTTCTAGTCCGTATTTAGCACTAACTGAAGTTTATTTAGTGCTTTATCCGGGTAGCCGGAAAGAAGAGCATTGCAGTAATCTAACCTAGAAGTAACAAAAGCATGGATTGATTTTTCTGCGTCGTTTTTGGACAGAAAGTTTCAGATTTTTGCAATGTTACGTAGATGGAAAAAAACTGTCCTTGAAACAGTCTTGATATGTTCGTCAAAAGAGAGATCAGGGTCCAGAGTAACGCCGAGATCCTTCACAGTTTTATTTGAGACGACTGTACAACGATTAAGATTAATTGTCAGATTCAACAGAAGATCTCTTTGTTTCTTGGGACCTAGAACAAGCATCTCTGTTTTGTCCGAGTTTAAAAGTAGAAAGTTTGCAGCCATCCACTTCCTCATGTCTGAAACACAGGCTTCTAGTGAGGACAATTTTGGGGCAATTTTACAGCTGTGTGACATCCGCATAGCAGTGAAAGTTAACATTATGTTTTCGAATGACATCCCCAAGAGGTAAAATATATAGTGAAAACAATAGTGGTCCTAAAACGGAAACCTTGAGGAACACCAACATTTACAGTTGATTTGTCAGAGGACAAACCATTCACAGAGACAAACTGACATCTTTCCGACAGACAAGATCTAAACCAGGCCAGAACTTGTCCGTGTAGACCAATTTGGGTTTCCAATCTCTCCAAAAGAATGTGGTGATCGATGGTATCAAAAGCAGCACTAAGGTCTAGGAGCACGAGGACAGATGCAGAGCCTCGGTCTGATGCCATTAAAAGGTAATTTACCATCTTCACAAGTGCACTCTCGGTGCTATGATGGGGTCTAAAACCAGACTGAAGCATTTTGTATACATTGTTTGTCTTCAGGAAGGCTGTTGCCTTTTCTAAAAATGTTGAGAGGAATGGAAGATTCGATATAGGCCGATAGTTTTTTATATTTTCTGGGTCAAGGTTTGGCTTTTTCATGAGAGGCTTTACTACTGCCACTTTTAGTGAGTTTGGTACACATCCGGTGGATAGAGAGCCGTTTGTTACGTTCAACATAGGAGGGCCAAGTACAGGAAGCAGCTCTTTCGGTAGTTTAGTTGGAATAGGGTCCAGTATGCAGCTTGAAGGTTTAGAGGCCATGATTATTTTTGTCATTGTGTCAAGAGATATAGAACTAAAACACTTGAGTGTCTCTCTTGATCCTAGGTCCTGGCAGAGTAGTGCAAACTCGGGATAACTGAGCTTTGAAGGAATACGCAGATTTAAAGAGGAGACCGTAATTTGCTTTCTAATAATCATGATCTTTTCCTCAAAGAAGTTCATGAATTTATTACTGCTGAAGTGAAAGCCAGCCTCACTTGGGGAATGCTGCTTTTTAGTTAGCTTTGCGACAGTATCAAAATACATTTCGGATTGTTCTTATTCTCTTCAATAAGTTGGAAAAATAGGATGATCGAGCAGCAGTAAGGGCTCTTCGATACTGCACGGTACTGTCTTTCCAAGCTAGTCGGAAGAATTCCAGTTTGGTGTGGCGCCATTTCCATTCCAATTTTCTGGAAGCTTGCTTCAGAGCTCGGGTATTTTCTGTATACCAGGGAGCTAGTTTCTTTCTTATCTTTCTAATCACCTACAGTGAGTAGGTCCAGAGACATGTTGGACAAAACCCACTGAGTCGATGATGGCTCCGAAAGCCTTTTGGAGTGGGTCTGTGGACTTTTCCATGTGAATGTGAAGTCACAAAAAATGTGAATATTATCTGCTATGACTACAAAGTCCGATAGTAATTCAGGGAACTCAATAAGGAACGCTGTATGTGGCCCAGGAGGCCTGTAAACAATAGGTATAAAAAGTGATTGAGTAGGCTGCATAGATTTCATGACTAGAAGCTCAAAAGACGAAAACGTCTTTTTTTTGTGTAAATTTAAATTTGCTATCGTAAATGTTAGCAACATCTCCGCCTTTGCGGGATGCACAGGGGATATGGTCACTAGTGTAACCAGGAGGTGAGGCCTCATTTAACACAGTAAATTCATCAGGCTTAAGCCATGTTTCAGTCAGGCCAATCACATCAAGATTATGATCAGTTATTAGTTCATTGACTATAATTGCCTTTGAAATAAGGGATCTAACATTAAGTAGCCCTATTTTGAGATGTGAGGTATCACGATCTCTTTCAATATTGACAAGAATGGAGGAGGTCTTTATCCTAGTGAGATTGCTAAGGCGAACACCGCCATGTTTAGTTTTGCCCAACCCAGGTCGAGGCACAGACACGGTCTCAATGGGGATAGCTGAGCTGACTAATACTGTCCTCAGCATATTCCGTACAAATCATATCATTGGTTATCCTGTAGTTGATATCCAAACCATCAAAGATGGCAGACCCTGCTATATTTCAGCATGAACTAATCTCCCAGCTAGGTTTGCCAACATCAGCAACAGACTCAAACGGCCTATACCTCCTGGATATAGTCTCCCTGTGCTGTGCTCTCCCCATGTTTTTCACTCCCATCAGCATTTTGTGTGAATAGAAGCCATCAGAGTGCATAAGAGAAATCAATAAGGAATCTGGGTGATAATTAATTAGGGAGCAGGGAATGAATTACTGTTCCTCCCTCTTCCCCCAGATGCAGGTCAGAGTCACACTCGATTTGGGAAGCGCTCTGTTTCTCCATTACAGCGTGCTCAGTGTTTCTGATGTGAGCCCAGTGAGTGATGGGAGAGCGAAGAATTGGGCTATTGTCTAGAGAGGTGGCACTCAGTGGCCAACAATGACATGATCAATGCTTGGGCCAGTGGTTACTGCCAAGAGAAGCCCTTTCCCTCCCTCAATCAGATTAGTCAGTTGTTGGGATAGTTACAGGAAGCTCTAGCCTGGTCACATTTCCCTCCTGCCACGCGCAGATGCTGTCGCAGCTTTCAGCTGGACTGGATGTTACATAGCTACCAGTATATTGATTTACATTTCCCGATTATCTTCCTTATATGTTGGTGGTATATTGTGTTGAACTGAGTTTTTTTTATAGCATTCAATTACACATTATATTTATACAATGTTTTGAATGTCAAATTCTCCAGAAATATACAGCAATATCATTTTCTCCTTTCTAGTAGGAGAGAGGACAATGAGGCACACCTACCCACGCTTGTCTTTGATAAATCAGGGGATTCATTCCATTTCAGTGGTGACTCTGTTTTGTCTTCCATTTCAATACATATGAGCCCATGGGTATCTCTGTTGCCTGTGGCACAAACTCTGAAAGGCTTCCCTGTTTTCCCCAGCACCCAACATGCTCCATGCTCTTGTCTCCCTGCACACATGCACAGCACACTGAGGCCCAATAACTCCCTCTGGCTGTGCAACATGGCATTCATTCCTCTATTTCCACCTTCATAACTCTGCTCAAAATCACTGGGGACCAGACTTATCTCCACGGGCTAAAACCCTGCCTGTGATTCTGAAGCTCTGTCCCCATGGCTGCTGGTCTTTCCCTGGGCTCTGGAGCCAGCACAACGAGACCATGGTTCAGCTGCAGGGAGAACTAGGAGAAGACTGGCAGGGTAGTTATCCCCACCATCCAAGTACAAAACTATAGAACCAACCAACACACAGTTAAACTAATGCTCAGATAAAACAGTTATAACTGGTTTCGCAGTTCTTTTTAAGTATTCGATGTGATTACTTTCTACCCCAATCTATGGGTGGAAAGTATGTGGGAGAAACAGCAACAAAAAGTTTGTTGGTGCTCTATATTAATGTTTCATAGCATTAACCGCCCAAGGTTTTAGATGTGGATTTTGGTCATTCAGAGCAACAGAAGAGCTCGGTGTCTAAACCCGATGGGGAAT